>NC_056744.1:451030339-451065339 GCF_019279795.1 Protopterus annectens | reverse complement strand
TTTGAGTGTCCGTGACTTGTGTTGTGTTTTTTTTTTTTTTTTTTTACTATTTAAGTCCTTATGGCTACATTCAGGCTACTAAAGCTAAACCCCACTAACTGTGGAAATGCATGTTTAAGCCTTTTCATTGCCCTAGTCAGCATGCAGTAAGTGGATAGTTTGGTTAACCCAGCAGATGCTCATAAGTATTAAGGTACCTACAATCTATCAAAACTAATATCCAAACCAAAGCATAAAAAGGTCATAGAGTCAAACCTTTCAGTAAAGACTGCAAAAAAAAAAAAAAAAAACCCTCAGCCAAGCTGGAATATGCACTGTGTGATATCTTAAACTTCCTGTAATGGAGGCCTGTGTCATATATGCAAATGATCCCTTAAGGACATCAAGTGTCTCAGCTACATAGCTCCTGAACGTTCATGACTTTTTTTACTGTTTAAATCTTTATCGTTATATTAAGAATTAAAGCCAGACCCCTCTAGCTGTGGCCATGTTTGTTTCTGCTTTTTAATGACCTCATCAGCACAGCATAAGTATATAAGTATATAAGTCTGACTATACTACAGAATCAAAGGTTGTTTAAATCCATCTAATTCCCATAAGGATTAACTATCCACTTATGCTGTGTTGATGAGGTCAGAAAAAGGCCAAAACATGCATGTCCACAGCTGGGGGCATTTGGTTTTACTGGCCCGACTGTAACCACAAAGACTTAAAAAATAAAAAAAAGTCTTGGACATTCAGAAGCTAGGTGCTTGATGTCTTTAAGAGGTCATTTGCATATAACTCATAGGCCTCCATTACAGGAGATTTAAGTTATCACACAGTGAACACTCTAGCTTGGCTGAGTTTTATTTGCAGTTTTTAGTGAATGGTTTGTCTGTGTGACCTCTTTAGCCTTTACTTGGGATGTATATTAGCAATGAGATCACTAATGTGAAGAAAATGAAACAGCTTGTGGCATATAATACCAACTATTGCCTTTTCTCTGTGTTGGAATCATAACAGTGAGTTTGCCAAGTGTAAGATAGTACTGCTTGGTATAATTAAAATTCTAAATTAATACTTCATGTCTGTCTTTGCAAAGAAATAAGAAGTGATGGTACCAGTATGTGAGGACAAGACAGTGACAGGAGAGTATGAACAAAAGAGATGCAAAGGCAGGGGATGAAGGAAGATTAGGTGTAGGGATCAGAGGGGATGCTATATACAATCCCAGGACTGCTGAGGTATTAGTTAATCCTCTCACTGACTCAGGCCATTGGAAAAGGGTGGTTGCATGGGAAGCAGCAGCAGTGTCCTTCTACAAAGCAGAGTAAAGGATTACCTGGACACCTGCAAGTCAGTGAGTCTGGTTTCAGTGGTCATCACCAAATGGATGTAGTCCTAAAGTTAATGATTACAAGCCTGGCAGGTCAACAAATTCTAGCATGAACTCAGACCAGATAGATCCTGTCAGACTTTGCTGATACACGACTATTACTGAGTCAACAGGAAACTGAACAGAGGTGACCCTTTGGATGTGACCTGTCTGGGCTTCAGCAAATCTGCTGATTCAGTCCAACACCATAGGTTCACTTAAGTATAATGAGTAAAGGATTGCAAAGTAAATGACATGCATGGGTGAAAGCTTATTAGCAGCAGGGACAGAGGGTAGTAATTATGAGCTGCTTATACGTGGTGCATTACAGGAGTACATCCTAGTCTTCAGTACAGTCCTGCGTAATGAGTTTCTAAGGACCCATCTCTAGGTACAATCCCGCATAATGAGTTTGTAAGGAGCCAGTCCTAGGTGCAGTCTTCCTTAATAAGTTTGTAAGGAGTTAGTCCTAGTTACAGTCTTCCTTAATAAGTCTGTATAGGGTCAGTCCTAAGTACAGTCCTTAATGAAATTGTAAACAGTCAGTCCTTGGTACAGTCCTCCTTAATGAGTTTGTAAAGGGTCAGTCCCAAGTACTGTCCTGATTAATACGTTTGTATCGAGTCAGTCCTAGGTACAGTCCTCCTTAACAAGTCTGTACAGAGTCATTCCTATGTTCCTATTTACAGTCCTCCTCAATGAGTTTGTAAAGAGTCAGTCCACATACTGTTCTCCTTTATGAGTTGTAAAGAGTTAGTGCTAGATAGAGTTATGATTAATGAGTATGTAAGGAGTTTTCTGGGTACAGTCCTCCTTAATGAGTATGGAGTCAGTCCTTCATACAGTTCTCTTTAATGAGTTTGTATGGAGTCAGTCCTGCGTTCCTACGTACAGTCCTTCTCAGTGAATTTGTAAAGAGTCAGTCCTAGGTACTGTCCTTATTTATGAGTTGTAAAGAGTTAGTCCTAGATAGAGTTATGTTTAATGAGTTTGTAAGGAGTTTTCTGGGTACAGTCCTCCTTAATGAGTTTGTAACAGTCCGATGTTTCTATGTACAGTCCTTCTCAGTGAGTTTGTAGAGTCAGTCCTAGGTACTAAAAACGAACCAAGGTACAGGAACAACTGTTGAAAAAGCAACAACCACGGTATCCACCAACAGATTTATTAAAAAACTGTAGTCTCTGATGTCTCGGCCAAAGCCTTCAAGGAGAATAACACACAATAAAAAATGTAGCAATATATACACTAATATACTGACTAATTATTCAATTACATCCTAACAATCAATCAAGTAATGCCTTCCAATTGAACTCCTCATTCAGCCCAAATGGAGACATAGTTTTAAACTTTAAAATATACATAGCTTCTTTTTGTAATAAAAAAGTTTTAACATTCACATTATAGTATGCAGAGATACAAACCTGTTCTAAAACAGTACCTTTCAAACCATCACTACTACCCCCATGAAATTGTGCAAAATGCAAATCTACAGGGCTTTCTTCATTAGCATTATTTATATCTCTAATGTGCTCTAAGAGCCTCACTTTAAATGCCCTTTTAGTCTCTCCAATATAAATTTTTTTACAAGGACATTGTAGAGAATAAACAACACCTACTGAATTACAATGAAAACAATTCTTAATACTACATTTTATATTATTAATAAAAGAAAAATATGGCACAATGTATTTACAGGCTTTGCACTTTCCACAAGGGAAAGTACCAACATTGACAGGTTCCCTTGTACACTACTGGTGGAGGTAAACTAAACTTACTTTTCACCAGAAAATTTTTTATATTTTTTCCCCTCCGATATGAAAATTTTAGATTCAGCTTTAACCATTGTTGTACACTCCTTAAAGAACATAAAAAGTGCCAAAATCGGGTAACAATGTCAAGAAATTGTGTAGTAAAACAACCAAAAGTAGTGACAAAATATATAGATTCCTTTTTGTCCAGTGTTCTACCATTAAGATAGACCTCAGGACCATGAATAACAGAATTTGTACGCACTACTGGTTTGTTACCCTTAAGCAACCTATTAAAGCTGTTTCTAAAAATTTCATTGCTATAGCCTCGGGCTAAAAATGATTGTACCATAGACCTTAGTTCTTTATGAAATGTTTCAGACTTGTTACACAATCTATGGATTCGTAACATTTCACCATAAGGGAGAGCATTTAGTGTGTGAGAGGGATGGCCACTCGTGCCATGTAAATATTGGAATCCCCCTTCAAACTTTCTATTAAGGGAAGTAACCAAATTAATTCCATCAGAAATATCTAATATAACATCCAAAAAGAGAACAATAGTCCCAACTTTCAACCCATCAAATTCTAACATATATCTATTCTTATTTATATCATTGAAAAATTCCATTATGGCAGTTTTGCTACCATCAACTAGGAATATCAAATCATCTACGTACCTATAGTATTGAATCACATGTATGTGAAAAAAATTATGTTTATAAATAACCTCTAACTCAAATAACCCCATAAAAAGATTGGCATACATGGGGGCAAATGCAGCCCCCATGGCCGTACCCTGTAACTGCTGATATATAGTATTATCGAATTCAAAAAAATTATGAGTCAAACAAAAATAAACCAATTCAACTATATATCCTGTAGCTGGGGACTCTCCTAAAAAGAACCTAATAGCTTCCATCCCAAATTGATGTTTAATATTTGTGTATAGGCTCTTAACATCAATAGTAACCCACAGCATGTTGCGATTGAATTGTACCTTTTTAACTTTCTCCAAAAAATCAAAAACATCAGTGATATAAGATGGTAATTTAGTGACATATGGAGAAAGAAAATGATGCAAAAAAATACCTAAATTATGTGAAAAATAGTGAGAACCTGAAACTATAGGCCTACCTGGAGGTTTTAACAAATTCTTATGTATTTTAGGCAGACAGTAAAATAAAGCCATTGTACAACCTTCGACTTTAAATTTATTCTTAACTTCTGCCTGACAAAAATAACCTAATCTAACCCCTTTATCGATGAGGTCCAGATATTCATCAATGGATGTAGTATACACATTCAAATCAACTATTTTGTACGTACTAATATCACTTAAATGTTCCACGCACATAGCCAAATAATTCGAGTAATGCATGACTACCAATTTGTTGCCCTTATCAGATGGCTTAAATATAATATCATTTAACCTACCAAGTGACATCAAGGCTTTCCATTCATCATACTGCATATTATACTCAATATTTGATTTCTTACCCATAAACTCATTATATGCAACCTCGATAAAATGATTTATCAAATTAACACACTGACATATATCTACATTGAAACTATTAGGAACAAAATTACTTGAAGAAGGAACATTGGTCGTGTCAAATTTGCAATAAGCATTTGCTTCATTATCTGACACACACGAGTAAAAACTATCCGAAAAACTACTATTGCTATCATCACACACTGTAGAAGAAGAAAATTGGTTACATTTGAAAAAATATTTTAAATGTAGTTTTCTGCCAAATGAGTACACATCTTTTTGAATGTCATGAAGTCACGTGACCACTGTGGGGATAAATTTCAATCCCCTATTCAGCACAGACATTTCTATGTTACTAAACTCATAACTTGACAAATTAATAACATACTTTTTGGTGTTAATGGCATTAAATTCAAGATTATAGTCACCGTTTACCACGTTTAAATCCCCCCTGTCCAAAACGCTGTCCACCTGCATTGGAGAACTGGTCCCATGTCCGTTTCTGTCCCTGAGCATTTGAAAATGAAGTAGTGGAGTCGCCACGAAAAGTATGACGGAAACTGTCCATTTGTTGAGCTGCGGGGAGCATAGGGTATTCAGAATCATTGTTATCCTCTTCAAACGAAGTGTATCCACCTTCCGATGCTGAAGAATAATGCAACTGATTAACAACCGAACTTGGTTGAAACCTAACCTGTTTGCGCCCCTTATTACGTTGTGCCCTGGAGAGGAAAGCTCTATTGGTCTCATAGTCGCGCACATCACGCAACAGCTTTCCTTTTTTCCTATCAATCAAGGTTGCTTCATATTCTTTCAGTTTAAAGTTAGTTTGTTTAAGGAATTCATCAAATGTAGAGGCAGGCACATTGTTTGTTAAATCAGCACACAATTTTTTTATATTTGAACACAGTTCCTTTTGTTTAAGCTGGTCGCGTTCAATTAAAATGTGCAACCATTCGGTCACACATTTATGAGCAGCATTAACCCATCTCTTGTGAAAAAGACAATCTGTGTCCAATGACAAATTAAACGGAGTGGTGGGGTCCTTAAAGACCCTAAGGCCCCTCGGCGTGGTTTCAGTCTCCAGATATTTCTGCAGACCACATATATTGTAGTGGATAGCAGTTTCTTTCCACATTTGTTTCTCCAACTCTTCAAATAATAGCTTATTTTCCGTATTTACAACCAGCGGTACTTTTCTACCCACGCAGGAGAATGGGTTAGAGGATCGCAAACGCCTGTCCTCCTCCCATCTCTCCCAAACAGTATTATTATCAGTTCCTATTCTCTGGGGGGCTTGTCGCTCACCTCTTTCAGCTGTATTAGCCAGGAAATTGTCCAAAGACATTTGGTTTCCATCCATAGTCTCTCTAAATATATGAGGCAGGTGGAACTGTGGATCAGTAGACATCAAAAAACGAACCAAGGTACAGGAACAACTGTTGAAAAAGCAACAACCACTGTATCCACCAACAGATTTATTAAAAAACTGTAGTCACTGACATCTCGGCCAAAGCCTTCAAGGAGAATAACACACAATAAAAAATGTAGCAATATATACACTAATATACTGACTAATTATTCAATTACATCCTAACAATCAATCAAGTAATGCCTTCCAATTGAACTCCTCATTCAGCCCAAATGGATACATAGTTTTAAACTTTAAAATATACATAGCTTCTTTTTGTAATAAAAAAGTTTTAACATTCACATTATAGTATGCAGAGATACAAACCTGTTCTAAAACAGTACCTTTCAAACCATCACTACTACCCCCATGAAATTGTGCAAAATTACAGTCTTCCTTAATAAGTCTGTATAGGGTCAGTCCTAAGTACAGTCCTTAATGAAATTGTAAACAGTCATTCCTTGGTACAGTCCTCCTTAATGAGTTTGTAAAGGGTCAGTCCCAAGTACTGTCCTGATTAATAAGTTTGTATTGAGTCAGTCCTAGGTACAGTCCTCCTTAACAAGTCTGTACAGAGTCATTCTTATGTTCCTATTTACAGTGCTCCTCAATGAGTTTGTAAAGAGTCAGTCCACATACTGTTCTCCTTTATGAGTTGTAAAGAGTCAGTGCTAGATAGAGTTATGTTTAATGAGTATGTAAGGAGTTTTCTGGGTACAGTCCTCCTTAATGAGCATGGAGTCAGTCCTTCATACAGTTCTCTTTAATGAGTTTGTATGGAGTCAGTCCTGCGTTCCTACGTACAGTCCTTCTCAGTGAATTTGTAAAGAGTCAGTCCTAGGTACTGTCCTTCTTTATGAGTTGTAAAGAGTTAGTCCTAGATAGAGTTATGTTTAATGAGTTTGTAAGGAGTTTTCTGGGTACAGTCCTCCTTACTGAGTTTGTAACAGTCCGATGTTTCTATGTACAGTCCTTCTCAGTGAGTTTGTAGAGTCAGTCCTAGGTACTATCTTCCTGTATGAGTTGTAAAGAGTTAGTCCTAGATAGAGTTATGTTTCATGAGTTTGTAAGGAGTTAGTTCTGGATACAGTCACTGTTAATGTGTTTGTATGGAGTCAGTCCTTCATACAGTCCTCCATAATGAGTTTATAAAGAGTCAGTCCTAGGTACAGTCTTCCTTAATGAGTTTGCATCTAACCTCACACATGGCACGGAAAACAATAACAAATCCCTTTGCTGAAAACATGAAGGTTGGTGCAGATATATTATATGGCTGGTGTGCATAAACCTGCAGAGAGGGCTAAGAAGGCTGGAGGCATGGCCTAGGCAGCAGCACATTTACTTTTTTTTTTTTACTGTGTTTCCACAATGAGAGTGATAACCTTGGAACAAAATATGCAGCCAGAGAGACAGGCTAAGAAACGCTCTTGTAAACGAAATCATAAGACATCGAGTTACAACATGGCAGGAAAAACAAACCATCTACTAGAGAGTATCCTTAGGGAAACAAATTCCACAGATCTGAAGGTGTTAATGCCCTTCTATCAAGATTTGGTTTCAGACTGCAGCTGTACTACTGTCTGCAGTTTGCAGGCTTTAATAGACAAAGAAGTTTACACTGCTAAGGAAATCACAGAAGAAGCCAGTTGGATAGTAATAAAAGGATGCATGCAAACAGATTAAGAAAGCAAGATCCCTTTTCAATAGGGAATGAAGAGAATGGATTAATAATAATTAGGGTGGGTCAAAAGGGTGCTGCCCCAGACTCAAGCTGTTAAGGGGGTCATACTGGCAATTAATTGAATGGAAACATGCTATGGGAGTGCAGTACCAGCAATTATTTTGAAGCATTTGCAATCACAGCTGAAGAGCTAATCATAGCAAGCTATTCTCATTTGTAATATACATCTTGTTATTTGTTTACTTACAGAAGAGTCCCCCCCAATTTTGAGTTAAAAGGGGTACCCATTTTCTGTTTTAGAGAACTACACAGGGCTCCCTGATAACCTAGCCATAATTCTGACACTATGATATGAGCTTCTGAGGTGCAAAGTTGAAAACATAGTGGAATCACATTGTAAAGAAAAAAAGAAATGGAATACAGGAAAAAGGTATGGCTATCTGGTCAGAATGATATAGTTTAGTTATGATATAAAAATATTTTTCATGGAGAGGATAGTGGACAACAGGAATGAATTGCTTCACTGTCTGAAAAAAAGCAAAGATACTTAGTGTCCATCAGGGATCTCAAACTCATGACTCAAGGGCTTCAAGCAGCCCTTTAACAACCATGATGCTGGATGAGAGGTAGATACTACACAATATTATTATTATTATTATTATCCATATCCAAAGCCATAGAAAGAATTATCATGGAAATCAATTATGGCATAGGAAACATCCAGACAATGAACACAGCCAAATTTGGTTTCATCAGGGGCAGGTCATGCCTACTCAACTTGGTGAACTTCTTTGAAAAGGTCACCAAAGCAATGGATGAAGGAAAAATGGTTAACACTGCCTACCTTGACCTGGCTATGGCATTTGACACAATACCTCACATGGGTATTGTTGACAAACTCAAGAGATTAGGTATAAACCCTTATGTTATCCAGTGGATAGCCAGCTAGCTTACAGACAGGACCCAGAAAGTTAGAATTGTGGAGTCCACCTCTACAAAGAAGCCAGTTACAAGTGGAGTCCTTCAGGGAGTTGTCCTGGGACTGCTCCATTTTGTCATTTACTGCTCCGAAATCAAGGCCAAATTTGCTGATGATTACAAATTTGGAGCAGTCATAGACTCTCCCATTGACACAAATGTTCTCCAGGATGGGCTGACACAAAAAAATAACTGGTGTCAGAGCCACAGACTAACACTAAATGCTAAGAAATGCATATTAGTATCCTTCAGGAAGTCATCCACCCCTGGCAACTATCATATTGACAACATGCCCCTAAGAGTTTCTCCAGTAGTCAAGGATTTGGGGGCACACATAGACAGTAATCTAGCCTTCTGCCATCACCTGTCTACAGTAGTGACAAAATCATTCTGTGTGGTGCAACTTATAAACAAATGTATGGTATCTAGGTCCAAGAAAGTCACTGTTCACTCTATTTGGTCTTTTATCAGACTTATCACTAAGTATAGTGGCCCCTTTTGTATGTACCTAACCAGGCACATCCAACAATTGGAATGTCCACAGAGTTCCTCACTAAAAAATAGAATACAGGGTATAAGTAACATGTCCTATGCAGACCACCTCAAGGCCCTATCCCTGTGTTCTGTCTCCTACAGGCTGTTGAGGGGAAATCTATGCATGGCATTCAAGGCACCCTGATGAACCTCTTACATATCCTCAAAATAAACAGCATCAGACATACCCATTGTAAAGAAGTAAACCTTGCCTGGGATATAAATAGGACCTGCTAGAGAGACATATATGTATCCCAGAGAACACCCTTTCTCTAGAATAGGCTCACCATCCAAGTGAAGCAGAGTTCCTCCCTAACTCAATTTAAGTGTAACTTGAACAGTTGGATGGGGAACAGGAAATTCATCCCTGGGTTGGCATCTTTATCTGTAATGGACACAGGTAGCCTGTAAATGGTTCATCTAACAGGCTACTGCTTGTAAATATCATCTCCCAATCCTTTGCTTACACTTATCATAGGTTCATAGGTTCATAGTTAGGTTCTAGACTATCGGCTCTAGGGCCTAAGTAAGCCTAGCCAACAAGGTTCCCTGGCTTACGCCACCCAAGAAAGTTATTTTCCTGTGCTCCTGTCAAGCAGAGCCACAGAAGTGGTCCCTGGGGTGTATTTCCTATTTCCCATCCACTAATCAAGATTTTTCTTGAAGAGTGCTAATGAAGAACTTTGCTTGACATAGATGGGTAGCTTGTTCCAGAGTATGGAAAGTCTCTGGGACAAGAATCTATCCCTCCAGTATGTCCTGTTTATTGTGGTGACAAGGTTTAGGTCCCTAAATCGTGTAGCTCGGAGGGATTGGGATTTCTTTAGGTGTAGCATGTCCAGTTATTTTACATTAAAATGGTTCGTGGTCTGCACTCTTGTGGGAGGAGAGGCTGGACTCTGCCCTTCTGAGCTGGGAATTACTGGTTAAAGGCTTATAGTGCCTGCATATTTGGACTGCTTCTTACTGAAATTGGTACATCTTGTTTGCTGTAGCATAGACTAGATCCAGGCCTGCTGAATCTAGCTTTGTTTGGGTAACTTGAGCACTAATCCAGGCATTCTTTAAAGTATTCAATTGTATTTATTACTGCTTGGTAGTAACTTGATAAAAGTGTAGCTATCATTATAAGTCTTTTGGATTAAGCACTTGGGCTTCAGACCAGTTGTGTAACATTAGGAAGGTTTGTGGCCTGCACTGTGGTGGCAGGACAGGTAGCTTACATCCTTCTAAGTTGTGAACTGCTGATTGAGGGCTCAGTGTCTGTTATTCTAAAAGTGTATTAGTTCTGGTTTAAGCACTTGGGCTTCAGGCCAGTTATTTTACATTAAGAAGGTTCGTGGTCTGCACTCTTGTGGGAGGAGAGGCTGGACACTGCCCTTCTGAGCTGGGAATTTCTGGTTAAAGGCTTATAGTGCCTGCATATTTGAACTGTTTCTTACTGAAATTGGTACACCTTGTTTGCTGTAGCATAGACTAGATCCAGGCCTGCTGAATCTAGCTTTATTTGTATACTTGTTGTTTGTTTGCTTGTTATTTCCCTGAAACACTAATTCCACCTAAACACGGCTTTTCAGCACTTCTGTGGATCCCTAGTGATATCTGCATTGCTTACTGTACTTATTTCCTTGTTTCACTTGAAAGAAAGTTACTGTTTGTCATTTTTGCATTTAAGTTACCTGTAACACATTGCATTTAAGTTACCTGGCACTTGCTCACTAAAGCAATTATACAAGTCAGCAGTAAAATATTAAAAGCACTACACCCTCAGAAACTCCCTTTGAGTACCTTGTTCCCCATTGGCCCTTTTTTTTCAATTATAAAGGAATTCCCAATACTATTCTACCATGTCCAAAGGTCAGTTGTCAATCTCCTCTCCAGTCCAGCTGGTGAATCTGGGAATCTTGAGGCAATGTTACAACTGCCTTATGTACACAGACAACCCTCTCCTCCTCCCAACAAATTCCAACACATGTGAGATGCAACCATATAGCCATACTGGAGGCTAGCTCTCTCAACTTAGTACTGGTGAAACCAGTCAGGAGGAGAAGGAAACCACACTCACTACAATTCCAGTCTCACATAGACCTACCACAACAGCAAACCAAACACATAAACACACAAAAACATACTCGGAGGCTCTAAATAAAAATCTGCCTAAGCAGCAGAGACCTCCAAAGCAGACACCCAAGCAACCGCTACCCCAAAACAAAAGACATGCAACACATAGCTCACAAAGCCAGTGTGCCGAACAGTCACAGCCCTTAAGGCTAAACAACACACCTGATACACTTGTAATAGGTGACTCTATCGTTAGGCACACTGACGTCCCGCTCACCAGGTGAACAAGGAGAAGGTCACGGTGAGCTGCCTGTCGGGCGCTAGGATCCGCCACATAACACAAGCACTCAGGTCACTCCAAGGCAAGTACAAATATGACTCAGTCATTGTCCATGCTGGTGTGAATGACCTGAGACGTACCTCCCTGGACTACATGAAAAGAGACATAGAGGAGCTCTCTGAGCATGTAGCCCAGGCCGATATGACATTGACCTTGAGTAGCATCTTACCCTCACCAAGAATGATGCCACAATATGAAGACAAGATGATCAATTTCAACAATTGGCTTAAGTATTGGTGTCATTCAAAGGGGATCCAATGTCTGTCAGCCTGGGATGACATACTCGACAAGCCACGATGCTTGCACCTGTCACCCCTGGGCTTTTGGATATTGGCAAAGGCTCTTGCTACCCCCATAGTGCCTTTTTTAGGCAAGGCTCAAAAGACAAACCCACCTCCATCATACCTCTCAACCTCTTAGAGTAAGAAATCTGGACAAAGGACAAAAAAATAGGGACAGTTTTTAAATACGACTCTTACAAACATAGAAAGTTGATAGAATAACAGGTTGTGCATTAGTATGAATTTTCTGAAGGGTATGAAGTCTGAAACTCAAATGTCAGTCATTATTTTCTAACGTCAGTCTTTAATGATTTGCCACTAATTTGCCAGAAAACCACAATTTTATAAAAAACAGATCAAAAATATGAGGCAAAAATCTGGAAATTCTGCAAAAATCTGTACAGTTGAGAGGTATGACCTCCATAGGTATCACACGGGATAAGAAACTAAGAGTAATGCTACCCAACGCCAGAAGTCTATACCTCAAGATGCACACACTCGAAACTCTCCTTAGCATGGAGAACATCGATATCTGTGCAGTAACAGAAACCTGGTTCAAGGCTCCCAAGAGCACCCCAGCACTACCAGGTTATACCTCATACCATGCTTTTCGGCACCAAAACTTGGACCGAACCACAAAAGGAGGGTGAGTATCAATATTCGTCAAAGATACCCATACCTCCAGGTTGATGGCACAGCACGAAGCATCAGAGACTATCCATGTGCAACTAACAGTGGGTAAAACTGCCTTCCAGTTTATAGCCTGCTACAGACCACCCTCCCAAACCCAGGAACCCCACTTGGCCTTCCTGAGAACACTGGAAAATATGAAGGTCTCTCCAAACACCATTATATTGGGCGACTTCAACTACCCAAACATAGACTGGGAGCATTACTCTAGCTCCAACACCCTAGCCCAAAGGTTCCAAGAATTTATAAACTCAAATGCTATGGAACAACTTGTTACCACTCCCACAAGAGGGGAAAACATAGTGGACCTGATCATCACCAACATGCGGACTCTATGCTCCAGACCAGAAGTGTATCCCTCACTGGTAAGATCAGACCATAAACTAATCTCACTGGATATTCACATCCGGACTCCACCCCCTGCCCAGAAAACCACAGTGAAAAACTTCTCTAAAGCAAATTTCACACTTTTCAAAACCAAGGTGGAATCCTTCAAAGCCCCCGGGCCTGTGGAAAATACGGCCCAGACCGTAGAATCCTTTTTAAACACATTCTATGAACACCTTCAGAAATGCATGGATCATGCAATCCCAAATAAAACCAAGACCCAATCCTCCAAAGGCAGACGTCCTGTCTTGTGGACCCCAGCCAAACTATACAATAGAAGGAGGAAGCTACTACATGATAGAGCACAATCCCAAAAAGGGAAGGCATCTCTGATCAGTATTAGCAAAAAACTACGGGCACTCATAAAATCGTCTAAGGCCAGCTGCGAGAGAAAAATTGCACAGGACACTAAGGATAATCACAAGGCTTTCTTTAGTTATGTTAGGAACCTGGATGGGAATTCCCAGATATGCTCAGAATTAATCCAAAATATCAAAAAATACACCGAACCCACAGACATTGCCAACATCCTAGCTGACAGGTTCAGCGCAAACTCCCTACCCCCCACCAAAAGGGCAAATATCTATCCCAGCAGAGTGCTGCCCCCCTGACATCTCAGATGCTCAGGTAAGAGCTGCCCTCTCCAAAGCAAAAAACACAGCATCAATGGGACAAGACGGTGTCCCGGGCTGCATCCTACATGAATTCCAAGAAGAGCTAAACCCAAACATAAAACTACTGTTCAATCTCAGCCTTACTACAGGATATGTACCCAAAGAGTGGCGTACAGCAACAGTGGTCCCTCTCCACAAAGGTGGTGACTCAACGGATCCTGGAAACTATCGCCCCATAAGCCTGACTAGCTTGGTCTGCAAAGCTATGGAAAGGATCATCATGGACCTCATAAATAAAGATATTGGGGACCTACAGACACTGGATCCTACCCAGTTTGGCTTTATTAAGGGCAGATCCTGCCTCTTAAACCTGGTTGATTTCTTTGAAACAGTCACCAAGGCCATTGACGAGGGTAAAGTGGTCCACACAGCCTACCTGGACCTCGCAAAAGCCTTCGATACAATACCCCACTCGGGCATTATAGATAAGCTCACCAGCTTAAATATAAACCCCTATATCACTAGATGGGTTGCAAACTGGCTCAAGGACAGAACCCACATGGTTAGAATTGCTGGAGCCATGTCAGACTCCAAACCAGTTACAAGTGGCATCCCACAAGGCTCAGTCCTAGGACCTCTCTTGTTCAGTATATATTTCTTGGAGGTACAGGCCAACACGGAAGGACTGTGGCTGACTAAGTTTGCAGATGACTGCAAACTGGGCACCATAATCGATTCTCCAGCCAACACAAGCATCCTCCAAAAGGGCCTCATAGAAACAAACAAATGGTGCCAGAGCCATGGCCTCAAGCTAAATGCCAAAAAGTGTATAGTCATCCCCTTTGGCAAAAACAAAGTGCTCACAAATTACCACATAGGTGGTAGTCCATTAAGTACTGAAGAAGTAATTAGGGACCTGGGGACCCAGGTTGATAGCAATCTCTCATTTGACAACCACATGGCCAAAGTGGTTAGAAAAACATTTTATATAGCCCACCTAATCATGAAGGGATTCACATCTAGATCAGGGGAGGTCATCGTGCCTCTTTACTCATCCCACATCAGGCCCATAATTGAGTACAATGCCCCTTTTGGGATGTACCTTACCAGACACCTGCAGCAACTGGAAAGACCCCAAAAGTACCTGACCAAGAGGATCAAAGGGCTCAAACAGATGCCATATGCTGCCCGGTTAAAGAAACTCCAGCTCTACTCAGTGGCATACCGCCTGCTCAGAGGCGATCTGTGCCTGATGTATAAAGCCATGTCCAACCCAGAATTATTGGACATGCTGCACCTCAGAAAATCCAAATCCCATCAAGCTACGCGCTCGAGAGACTTGAACCTCAGCACTGAAATAAATAGGACATGCTGGAGGGACAGATTCATAACCCAGAGGCTCCCTTCACTCTGGAATAAAATCCCAGTCCAGGTTAGGCAGAGTCCCTCATTGACTCTCTTCAAGAGGAATCTTGATGAGTGGATGGGAGATCGTAGGTTTACCCCGGGTATCACTTCTGTGTCACTGTTAGACAGAGGTGCAGTATACTAACCTCGAAAAAGGGCATAGAAAAAATTAATTTAAAATGGGTGGTGAAAGCCAAACACACTCTGGCTAGGCTTATAAATGCCCAAGGGCAGATAGCCTAGTATGAACCTATGAACCTATGAATAGCTCTGGGTTTGACATAGCTTTATATGTTAGGCAGAGATCACCTTGGAGTAGCCGATATGCTACAGAGTAAAGCTGGAGCTTTTTGAGATGGTCAGTGTAGGGCATCTGTTTGAGGCCAGTAATCATCTTTGTGAGGTACTTCTCTGACCTTTCCAGCTGCTGCAGAATGCCTTATGAGGTACATTCTGAAAGGGGTGCTATTCTCTATAATGGGTCTAATGATTGTTGAGCAGAGGGCAACAGTGACCTCTTTTTTCCTGAATGAGAACCCTTTTGTGATGAGGTGTGCCACATAGAAGGATTTCTTGACTACTGTGGTGATGTGATTATCAAAGGAGAGACTACTGTCCACCTGGGTCCCAAGGTCTCTTATCACACATTCGGTGTTAAGTAGACTGCCGCCTATGTGGTAGTTCATGGGTGCATCATTTTTACCAAAGGGGATGACAATGCACTTTTTGGCATTGAGCTTGAGGCCATGGCTCTGACACCAGGAATCTGTCTCAATGTTCTGTAGGATGTCCACATCATTTGGGGACTCAACTATGGCTCCTACTTTGCAGTCATCTCCAAACTTTGTTAACCAAAGGCCTTCTGTGTTAGCCTGTACTTCAGAGAAGTAGACACCAAACAGGAGATGTCCCAGTACTGAACTCTGTGGTACTCCACGTCTCACTGGTTTGAAGTCAGATTTGGAGTCTGCAACTTTTACAGTGTGGGTTCTGTCAGTGAGCCATTTGGCAACCCATCTTCTGAAATAGGGATTTATACCTAGTTTAGTGAGTTTAGCTATAATTCTAGAATGGCGGATGGTGTTGAAAGCCTTGGCGAGGTCAGAATAGGCTGTGTGAACCACCTTACCCTCGTCTACAGCTTTGGTGAATGCCTCAAAGAAGTTTATCAGGTTCAGGAAGCATGATCTGCCTTTCAAAAACCCGAACTGGGTGGAGTCCAGAATTTGGAGGTTACCAATGTCTTTGTTTATGAGTTCCATGATATGACATTCCATGGCCTTACAGATCAGGCTCATCAGGCTAATAGGGCAATAGTTCCCGGGATCAGTGGTGACTCCACCTTTGTGGAGTGGGATAACTGTTGTTGTGCGCCATTCAGTGAGCACAAAGCCTGATGTGAGGCTATGACTGAACATGGTGCTTAGGTGGGGAGTCAGTTCATTCTGAGGTTCATGTAAAACTCAGCCTGGGATGTTGTTCGGTCCATGGATGCTGTGTTTTTGGCTTTAGAGAGTGCAGCTTTTACCTGCATAGTTGTGATAACAGTGACTCTGCATTCTTCCTGTATAGATATGGGCCCTTTAGGTGATGAGAGTGGGGGTAAAGTTACCACTGAACCTATCTGCCAAGATGTTGGCAATATCAGTTGGTTCTGTAATTTTTGTGCTGTTGTGCTGTAACTCAGAGCAGATCTGGCTGTTGCCATTG
Source organism: Protopterus annectens (assembly GCF_019279795.1). Classification (NCBI taxonomy): domain Eukaryota; kingdom Metazoa; phylum Chordata; order Ceratodontiformes; family Protopteridae; genus Protopterus; species Protopterus annectens. The sequence continues at coordinate 451,048,642 of NC_056744.1, read as the reverse complement.
AGATTCTTGACATAGCTATAGAATGCTTTGTGGTTGTCCCTAGAATCAGTGGTGATTTTGCTTTCATAGCTAGCTTTGGAGGATCTTATACAGGATCACAGCTTCTTACTGAGGCTGACCAGGGAGCTCCTTCACTCATGGGATTTTACTCTCTTTTCCAACAGTTTCTTCCTTCTGCTGTAGTTTGTTTATGGCAGGGGACCACCAGACTGGCTTCCTTTTTTTGGAGGATAGCATTTTGGTTCTGTTTGGGATAGCACGATCCATGTACTGGTGTAAGTGCTTATAGAGTCCATTTGTGTAGGATTCAGCAGTCATAACTGTATTGTCCATCTGCATGGGTGTCATGAAGTTCACCACGTCTGTCTTAAGAGGCATGAAGTTAGCTTTGGAGAAATTTTTTTACCTTGGTTTCCTTAATGGGGGGTGGGAGCGGGATGTGGATATCTGGGGTGATTAGCTTATGGTCGGATCTGAACAGCGAGGAGTTGACTTCAGGTGTGGAACACCGGTCACTCATTTTGATAATGACTAGGTCTAGGATATTGTTGCCCTTGGTGGGGGTATGGATAAGTTGATCCAGGACATTAGAATTTATAAATTCCAGGAAGCATTGAGTGAAGGAGTAGTTTTCCTAGTTAATGGTGGGGTAGTTGAAATCACCCATTATTAGGGTATTTGGTTGAACCCTAATATTTTATATAGATCAAGAAAAGAGGAGTAGGAATCCTGGGGAATGGTGGGGGATTTGTAGCAAGCTACAATGTGGATTGCAGTTTTGCCCAGAGTTAGTTGCACTTGGATAACCTCGGATGCATTATGCTGAGCAACTAGCCTGGAGGTGTGGATATCCTTAATGAATATGGGCACACCTCCACCTTTGGTGTTCCAGTCCAGGTTAGATGGCTGAAAAGTGTGTTATGAGTTATAGCCTGGTAATGCAGGGGTGCTTTCTTAAGCCATGAACCAGGTCTCAGTCACTGCACAGATATCAATGTTCTCCATTTTAAGGAGTGCCTTGAGGGAGTGCATTTTGAGATTTAGACTTCTAGCATTGAGTAGCATTACCCTCAGTTTTTGCTTGCCTGTCCCTGTTACAGTGGTGAATTTGTCATTTGAACCTTGCCTAAAAAAGGCACTATAGGGGCAGCAAGAGCTTTAGCCAGTATGTTGAAGGAGAGGGTCCTACAACATTGCAGAGATATAAGGACTGGTGGTGAGCATAATGCACTGGCACAGCATGTTAAGAAGAATTTGGGACATACTTTTAAATTTATGGTCCTGCAGCAATGTGCTCTAACTAGGAGAAGGGGTGATATTTCCCTACAAACAGAACAGGTTGAAGTAAACTGGATTGCAGATCTGCAGGCAGGTAGAGTACCTAGGTTTAATAGTGTTTTACCACTGAAGCCTGTTCTTAGAGGGCGTAGACCCTGAATATTGTACTGATTTGTCCCTCTAGAAGGTGTGTGCTGTATTGCATTTTAATTGGTTGAATGTGATTTTTAAATAGGGTTGAGTTTTTTTTATGTTTTGTACTTTGATTTGAAAAAGAGTTGGATTACTCGAAAGCGCTTATCCTGGTTATTAAAGATTTTACTTATACTCTGCAGTGGTGGATCCTTTGGGTTTTGTTGCTGGTGTATTTGTTGTTTATCAATTCGGTCCTTCAGTTCTACTACTTTTGGTTTTGTTTGTTTGTAATTTTTCATAACTGTATTACAAATAAAATACAGTCTGTTACATTGAAATAAGTATGCAATTTGCCATTAAACAATAGTGGTGCTTTTTTCTGAAGTTTCAGAAGATAGATGTATAAAATAGATCAATGGACTCTAATGCAACTATTGATAAGAGGCCTATCCTGTGCTGTCATATTTTTTTCTACTGTTATCATTTTTTTCAATGTTTATACTTCATTATCTGTGAGCATCAGTCTGCAATGGTTAAAGCTTATAAATATAACCACCAGTAATAATATGACTATAACAAATTAATTTAGCTCAGCTACATGTTTAATTCAACTTTTACATGCATTAAGCTTAATGTTGTTGCACTCAGTACCCACCTAACATTTAAAAATGTAGTCAGTCTTCAAAATGTTGCCTCATACATACAAGAAAAGGACACGTTATTTTCAAATATTTCTACATATAATCATAAAAAGTATTTTTTTTATTTTCAGAGGCATTCCCATCGCATGTGTATGTTCTGTATAGTCCTATACTCTAAAAATTAGCTTACACAGTTCTAGACAGTCTAAGCTCTTTGAGTAATAAAGTTTTAAAGAGACGCTCAGAAAAAATAATACTCATTTGAGAACACCTAGTAACATTCTTGTGTTGCATGTGCATGATCTGTGCATACCTTGTCCGCATAACTTATTTATGTGAAAAAGCTTGATCTTCCACCTGAGAACTTAACCAGAAAACCTCTTGCTGAGAGCTAACAATGCTACTCTCTGTTCTGCTGTACCACAGTGCTATCTATAGGATAAGTGCACATATACTTACATGCCTCAAATGTCTGCAAAATAAGGACCATTACTGTCTAAATTTGGGGATCCAAAATGCTACAGGTACATCTTTAAGACACATCTACATTTGTTTATGCCATTGCTACCATGTGCATAGTGCATTATGGATAACAAAATTAAGAGAATTAAATTCCAGAATAGTCTGTGAGTGTTCTTGAAATAAATGTGGGAAAATATGACCAAGGCTGCACCATTATAGCCATACTCTACTATAATATCCAGACCTTGATCAGTGTCGCAGTCCTCACTACAAATCCATCAAAAACACATATAAAGACATCTACCAGAAGTATTAATGAGCATAAAAAGGTTAGTTGCTGTAACTAAAACATGTGGATGGTGCACAAAATAAAAACATTAAGAACTCTATAAATCTTAGAAATGTTTATTCATGTATTTTTGCATGTTTTTCTTTAAGATTGGTGGATTCGACTACTGGAGTCTGTTTTCATCTAATACTTGATTATAAAAAAGCAAACAGTAAACATTAACAATTGTAATGTAGGGTTTATCCAAATGACATTTTACACAGAAGATGCAACAATTTTACATAACAGTTGTAGAAAGAATATAAAAGGCATGAGACATAATTTTCTAGAGGCATATGGCATGTATAACCCACCAACAGTAGGTGAAATTAATAAAACTTTAGTGAAATTATTTAAGTGGCATAACTCAGTGCTTTAGTGAACTATGGATAACCACATTCACTTCCTGAAATGTCGCCACTAAAACAAACGGTCAGGAAAAAATACCGATAAAAAGAGTATCTGACTAATAAGACCAGGGTATTATTAAGTGACTCAGATGTGTTTTTTTTTTAAATAAAAGTTAAACCTGAAAGTGATTTTTTATTGTTTTCTTTATTGTGCTGTATACTTAACATGTTGATACTTGTATACAGAGGCACAGGGGTCTGTAAGATGACACCAGCAAAGTTGGTAGGGTCTGCATTCTGCTATGCTCTATTGTGCTATATGTTTTCAGTGTCAGGTGGTTTAAGCACAAAGGCCAGAGTTTCTTGATGCTGATAACTCAGTCTAAAACAGAGTATCACTTTCTGGTGAAGTTTTAACTATAACTTTTTTTTATTTGCTATATAAGATGCATAACAATCCTGCAGTTTGAGAACTTTTGACACAAGATAGCTTGGGGCAATACTCTAAATTTAGTAAACAGGTTTGGGATGTAATATTTTGCTTTTGAATAAAAAGCTACATCTGTATTTGGACTTTTGCTACTATGTATATAAACATCCCAAAAAATGCCACTCCAAACAGAATATGTAAAATATCCACTATTCAACACTTTCGTCTTTAAAATGTCTTCATCAGAATGAATGACATTTGTTTAAAACCCATATATATATATATAACCACAACCAGGAAGAGAACATTATATCACTTCCTGGGGCTCACAACACACAAAGAATTAAAACAGTACATCATTTCCACATGATGACCTATAGAAATTGTCATTGCCTATCCAGATAAAACACATTATAAATAAAGTACTAGAAAAACAAAGCCATGTGTTTGAAAACTTTGTTTTAAAGTCAAAACATTATAACCATAAAAAAGTATTCAAAAATACGTAAAAGTTTTCCTGCATATTTTAACTTGATATGAACATAGCACACTTGAATCACTTCACCTAACATGGATGGACTTCTAAACTTGTTGCTCTCATTTCAAGAATCGGAACCAAGGACATCTGGTCATTTAGACCTGATGGACTACAAGCATTTAATCATAACTGCCACATTAGTTCACGATACTCAAGTAAGGTCCCCCATGACCCCCTTCTTGGGTTTATATCAACCTGTTCCAGGACCCAAAATAAAAATTTATTTTGGGGACACATAGCAGTATGCCTATAAAGGCATTAGTTTCTACCTTTTTATTAACCTCGTACATGTGTTCATATACTTTTTTCTTCAGGGCATGTTTGGTCTTCCCCACATAACAGGAAAAACATACTTGGCAAAAAACTAAGTATACAGCTCTCTTAGAGGTACAATTAAAATATCTACTTGTTCTGAAAGTTTCACCAATATTAGGAAGGAGCAATAAGCCAATATTCGCCATATATATGCATTGATGGCACATACCACACTTGAACGTTCCCTTAAAACTATGGTTATCAATAGATAGTTTCCCCTCTGTCCCTTTTTCCAGAACATTCTTAATATTGTAACCTCTTCTGTAGGTGTACAAAGAGGGTTGAGAGAACACCGTTAAACTGTTTGGCATTTTAGAAATTACTTCCCAGTACTGGGTCACTATTTTCTGCAGTTTGAACATATCATTCTTGTATTCCATGATAAAAGACTTATTTTAATTTATTCCACCTGGCCCTTTTGTTGTTACTTCCTCTGATATAGAACAACCAAACTCGATTGCCTCATTACTGCTGAGTGTGCGGTTCCTCAAAAGGGTAACTAATTTGGTGCCCTCAATTCTGAAGGTTTTAACTATGTACTCAGGGTACCCTTGTTCCAGGAAAAGTTATTCTATATATTTCATTGCTTTTACTAGATCCTCATAAACAGATGTCATGCATGCTACTCTAACCATTCTTCTGGTGCACTGGATGGTCGCTATTGAAATATAAACAGAAATTAGAGAAGTTTAGTTTTCTGTAAACTTAGTATAGTATATAGAAACATACTTGCTGCAAGTTAACCATATGTTATCTGTTTGATGCTTACTCAAGCACGGTGACTAGATGTTTTTTATTGGAATCGTCTTTCTTGTTAGTTAACAATACTAAATGATTTACAAGGTGTTACTGGTAACTTTGGAAGTATTATATCACCTGTATTTAACTATGATCTATTTACCCATATGCTAAGTATTAGTAACTCCTGTATTCCTCTCAGCTAATAACTGCTATTTATAGGCTATGCATATCTTTGACATACTTTTCTTTTAACTTTGAGCTCTAATAAATCTCCTACTTCATTTATGTTCTTCTGTCTTCTTTCCACTTTAACCTCTATTTGTAGATATGCTTCCCCCTCACTTTGAAACTTCTTAATTATTTATAAACTGCACTGATTAATGCTAATGCAATTACTCTGTATTGCTATTGTTTTTACAATATCATTTTGTATATATGTTTCTGCAATGACCAAGAAATCAGCATCAATATCAGATACAGGACGGATGGCAGGCTCTTCAACCTGCAGAGGCTACAGTCCAAGACCAAAATTGAAAAAGATTCTGTGCATGATTTCCTGTTTGCAGATGACTGCGCACTCAATGCTGCCACAGAGGCCCAGATGCAGCAGAGTATGAACTGCTTTTCCACTGCCTGCAGAAACTTCGGCCTCACAATCAATACTAAGAAGACTGAGGTTTTGTATCAGCCCGCACCACAGAAGACGTATGCGGAACCAACTATCTCCCACTGAAGGTGAGATCCTGAAGTATGCTGACAAGTTTACATACCTTGGCAGTACACTCTCCAGATTTCTGAACATTGACGATGAGGTAGATACACACATCGCCAAGGCAAGCTCTGCATTTGGATGGCTACAGGAGTCAGCATGGGAGAGGAGAGGCATCAAACTGTCCACAAAGCTGAAGGTGTACAAGGCAGTAATATTGCCCACATTACTGTATGCCTGTGAGACATGGACTGTGTACGAGTGTCATGCCAAAATTCTGAATCACTTCCATATGAACTGCTTAAGAAGGCTGCTGAAAATTACCTGTCAGGACAAAATTCCAGACACAGTTGTCCTCTCTCAAACTGGACTGTCAGATATCTACACCCTGCTGAGGAGAGCCCATGTCAGGTGGGCAGGCCACCTTGTACGTATGTCAGACACATTCCTCCCCAAGAGACTGTGCTATGGTGAACTCACAGGAGGCAAATGTACACACAAGGTGGGCATAAAAAGTGCATCAAGGACACACTGAAAGTCACTCTGAAGACTGAAGAGCTTTGGCATTGACCCAGACTCCTGGGAAACCCTAGCACAAGACTGCCCTGCCTGGCGAAGCTGCATCAGCAAAGGTGCTACCTCCCACAAGCAGAGTGGGACTGCAGAGGCACAGAGGAAGCATGAAACAACTCTTTGTCAACCAATCCAACAGACCACTCCTGCCCGAAGTCCGGCAGAACTTTCCAAGCCCACATCAGACTGATCAGCCACAGCCGGACACACCATACTCAGTCAACCTCCTGAACGTGATGTCCTTGGTAATCTTCGACAATGATGGATGACCAGCAATGTTTCTTACTGGGGCATTGTCTTGTAACTGTTATTACTGTAATGTGTGCTTTTATTGTTATTGATTCTATTGCATAATACTGGCATTCTTATTTGCAGTCTGGCCTGGGTCAGGCCTGAAAAGGGTCATTGGAGCAGTGCATCTATTTGATTAGCAAATGTGTAAATAAATAATTTCTAATTGGCCAACCTATTCCTATTGCTGTATTCCAAACAGAATGCATAAAATTTGTCTCTCGTCTTGGTTCCTTGCTCTCTGAGCTTTTGATATTTCTGTTGATTGTGTGAACAACTTAATTGTAGAATTTACATCTAATCTTTAGGCCATTATGTCAGCATAGCTGTTAAGTGCAAGCATATCTAATTATTTATGAAGTCTAGGAAAATAGCAGGGCCTAATACTTAATACTGAGATATTACTTCTACTGCAAAGAGATATTGTGTAGGCTGTAGCAGAAAGGTAAATTGTGGTGACCTTTCTTGTGCTACTTTTTACTCGGTTTAAAAATCTGTGGTTATATTTTTGATCTAAATCTGCAGTACTCACTTTTGAACGGGGCTTTCTGATGTCTGTGCTAGTAACTAAGGTGATAAATGTGAATATGCTTTTAATTTGGGGACTGATCTGCACTACTGCATTACTGGTAGTAAATCAAATGAACCACTGGACATGGAAATATTTTAACTGTTATAGTGCTTTTGCAAATTTAATTTTGTAATAATAAGGCTGCTAAAATGACAAAAAATAAAAAAGCAACCACAAGGCTTCCAATGTTGTGTTCAAAAGAAAGGGGAGAGTAATGTTCCACTAAATGATACAAGTTGTTTCAGTTTAGAACTGCTAGAAACTCTATGACATCAAAATATAGCTGGTCCAGTCAAATGGACTGCAGTGTATCTACTAATAATTTAGTGGATTTAATTGTTTCAACTTTTGAAAAAATGATCTAGCTCTATTATGCTCTTCTGTTTGCAATTTACAAAATGAAAAAAAAATCCATGAAGACTATTCTGAGTAGTCTATGGTCATGGTTGCAAGAATATGAGTAAAAAGCAAGAATTTGAGTAACAAATATCCACATTGTTGTAATATGTGTATAGTAAGGTGAATCATTTGGATACTTCTACAAATGTAATGAATAACAATCTACAATCTATTAAGGACAGGTCAAGAAGGGGCAATCTTATAATAAAAAAGGCAGAGGGAGGAATATCAGCCTCACAAAAATGTGGAGAAGGCTATTCAAAAATGTTTCATATTGGCTGGTGATTTCAGTAAAGCTTTATCCACTTATGTCATTGATGGAGTTCATACAACCTGTGCTCCCCAAAGGACAACCCCATGCATTATCTTGATCTGTGCAGCTGACACATATCATGTTTTATAAGGAGCCAGGATGCAGAAGTTGAGGTTTTTGGAAAGGCTTAAACATAAAAACAGTTGCTGACTTGCCTAACGAAATCAGGCTGGAAAGGTTTAACATGGCATCAGACATCCAATATTTGATTCAGAGTAGTGTCAAGTTTACAGTGTCATATCCTTCAACTGTCCCTTTCACTTGGAGTGGTACAGATTATAGGGAAGTAACAATCTGCAACTTTCACATTTATGTAAAAAATATTACTGTGATATAATCCTAGCAAAAGCTATATCTGACAACTTAGTTTTAGGCTGAAATTTTCATCTTTAACTCATGCTGCCCTAAATCTCCATATTATGAGTATTTGTGTTGAGCAACTAGGAACTAATAACTACCAGTTCTGTTTCATAGGTAAACGCCTACTGAGTGTGCTCTGGAGTTATTATACCAAAGCTACCCTCCACATGTTTTGCTCATTCAGCTTAACTTTCAGTTGTGCTAACTTTTCTGAGCCTACCTGTGCAATGAGCATATGATGGGGTCATAGATAGCTGGAGCCAGTGTGTGTGTGTGTGTGTGTGTGTGTGTGTGTGTGTGTGTGTGTGTGTGTGTGTGTGTGTGTGTGTGTAAATAACTATGATTACACTAGTTCATGTGTGTTTGTCTAGCCTTTTTTTGCAAGAATGGCATTATTTTCTCCCTCTCAGGCACTCCAACACCCTCTGACAATTATTTGTTCTTTCTTTAGTTAGCTGTTCATCTATGGGCTCATCTAGTCAAGGAAACAAATACTCGGTCTGGTTAGTTTAATTCTGCAGTAGGAGTTTTGGCCACACCATGTTCAGTAATATGCTTGTTTCACTGAATAAATGATAACTCTGTAACATGTCCTTCAATTATTTTAGTACTAAGAGCACAATATCTAAATGTTTTCTGCTAATTCAAATTCATGCGTAATATATTAAGTTATTACTTGAGTAATTTTGTCTTTTTAACCACATTGCTAACCCTGTCCCTTCAACGTCTATGATTATTGACAAAACACTTGGTTGATGTAGATGTAATATTGGTGCAGCATTCACGAAGAAGTTATTGTGAACCTGGGGATTCTCATCTTTGTAGTATGTGTGGCTCGTATACACTGGGTCTTGATTTTTGAGTTTATTAAAAGGATAATACTGAAGATTATGAAGGGCCCTCATTACTCGCCTACCTATGTTGCAGCTATCCTGTAAAAGTTAACACTATTTAGGCTAACATCTCTGTTTTGGATTGAGCAGCTTTGTCCATTTTATTCAGAGGATTCTAAATATTTCAAAGATATTGGAGTACACCAAAGTTTATTTGCTGCATCTAGCTTTATTCTGGGGGTGCCTGGAGGTGATGTCACTGGCCCCATGATGAAGTGAGGTTATTAATTTCAGTCGCATGACACAAACTTTAGCTAAGGTGTCAGGAACTCTCTTTCAATTACATAATAGTAAATCTGTAAAAAATAACCATTAGACTATGAAAACATAGTTAATGAAATGAAAATTCTCAATCTTTATGCAGCTGAAAGTTTAATAAAGGCAAAAATACCAACAAGGACAATGCTGTGTCATGATTGTTATTTATTGCCTTAGAATTGTTTATTCATACCTAGATTTTTTGCCTTAGCTACAAAGCAGAAGACTATGTAAGAGCTGAGTAAATTCTTAGCTAGTTGTTTACCAGTGTAGATACTTTAGCTGAGAATTTTCACAACTGGTTGAAGGAGGGGAATTTGTCAGTGCATCTTGAGTCACCACCTTCCTCTACTGAATAGCTGCAGCTTTGCGTCTGGTGGAGGAAGATTAACATTATAGGTGTTCATTTTTGCATTGTACTCTTGAGTTGTTATATGACTTTCCACTTGGGTTTGGATCAGCATGGATGCATAACATATCTAAACATATACCTGTGTCAGAGTCATATCTGAGTACATTTAGGCTTTGTAGGTAGATAGTCAATTGGGCAATATGCTGTTATAAGATTATAAATTATTATTCTTGTTTATTATTATTCTTATTATTGACTTAAAATTATTCGGATATCTTGGAATGTGCATGGTCAACAAATGTGTCCACCTATTGTATAATATGAACACAATGTAGTGCAAGGGGATGACCAGAATCTAGTCTTAGGACTGCATCTGGGTAAACTGGCACCCTTAAATCTTCACAATAAATGCAACACTGTACTGGCACTTTCCTACTGAAGGATTTGATCTTCTTGATTCCATTCTAGCTTCTCTCAAATTTTATATAAGGATAACTTCAAATATTTACAAGAACCTTAAGCATTTTCTGTTGCTCATCTCCTCATACATTCAGATTTGGTGATTATTCTTAAATCTCAGTCTTTGTCTAACTAATGGTTAAATCCTAATCTCCTTAAAGTCAGTAATTACAAGAGCAAGTTATTTTGTTAAGGCTAGCTCAATTTTCTCAATATACTAATGACGTACCATTTGATATCAGCTGGGTAGCAATTTTAAGGAATATGTTAATTAGTCAGTATATTTGAATAAGTATGAACATAAATATATTGTTGCTTTGGAAAACATCATTTATATATTATATAACCATCTAAGAACATTTTTCATCAAAACAAATATACCTCAAAACTCTGCATGTATCTAATCATTCTCTTTGATTCACAAATAGGAGCTAAGTTCAATGAATGGACTGCCAGTTTGTGTAATTTATTAGCCATTTTTCTTAAGTAAATCATGGTTTGAATTATATTGTCTTAATAAGTTAGAATCGGATGTGTTGTATTTACACAAGCTATCTTGACAACTTTTTACAAGACATATGTGATATGGGTTTATGTCAGATGATCAAGTTTTCAGAAACTTGAAATTCATATGGTCGAGTCCATATGATCAAATTTCCAAAAACTCGAACATCAAAAAGCCCACAAAAACACAAACATTGACCTTTTTTAAAATTTTTTCAGTGGACCAAGCCCCCTGCACACCCCATACCCTCCTGAAAATTATATATACCAACTCCAAGTATGCACCACAGTGAGGAAAAGGTTACATTTCCAGATCCTCACTGTTCCGCTATCTCCATTCAAAAACTTTGGGTTTTCAAAAATTCAAGACCATATGAATTTTGAGTTTCTGAAAATTCAATCAACTGATAGGGATCTGTTGACATATCTACTTCCAGAAATATGCATATTACTTTATGAGATGTCACAAATGTATTGCATCATTTCAGTCCTTGTTTTCACCCAGAAGGCAGAACAAGTCATCTGAACTGAACAAAGTTTATCCATAGATGTCCTAGATGCAGTTTCTACTCTCAGACTAGGTAAAGCACCAGCTAATCCTACTCCAACTACAGCTACTACTACTGTTATTTCTGCTATTCCTGCTACTGCTGCTGTACCAGCCTTTGATAGCAATTTAGTCGAAAACAAAGCATTTACTGTATTTTTTCTGTCTGTGTGCATAAAAAACTAAAAAAAACAAAAAAAATACTTCTGCTTTCCTAAACTTTCCTAGTTAGTTGTTCCAGTGATCAGATTTTGCTGATCCCTGGGCTTTGTATTTGGTTCCTGTGTTCCTCCATTTTCTTGTGTGGCCAGAGGTAGTTTCTTTACTCACCAGTGGGAGTGGGGAGTACTGAGCTGCTTGTTTGTCCTCAGAGGAGTGGTTAGAGACAGCAACTAGTAATTTGTTGGCCATTTTGGGTCATTTCCTGTTTTTTCCAGCCCCCTGCTATAAAGCATGCTTTGGCGGGCTTTTCTGGCATTAGAGAACTTGGCATAGCTCCTCGTGGTCCCCTGCAGAGTTCCTAAGCCAGCAGAGAGCAGAAAAATCAACTTTCTTGATTATAAGTATTTTTTAAACTTTTTATTTTGCATTTTTCGATCTTTTGTGCTTTTCGACTACTGTTTGTGCCTATATTACTGTTTTATTACCTGATTTTCCTGTTTTTCTGTGCTTAAATTGTTGATTGCATGTGTTGGCTAAAGTTTTGCTTAAAAGTAACAAACAGGCTAATGCACTCAAGTGTACCAGCCTTTGATAGCAATTTAGTTGAAAACAAAGCATTTACTGTATTTTTTCTGTCTGTGTGCAAAAAAAACTAAAAAAACCAAAAAAATACTTCTGCTTTCCTAAACTTTCCTAGTTAGTTGTTCCAGTGATCAGATTTTGCTGATCCCTGGGCTTTGTATTTGGTTCCTGTGTTCCTCCATTTTCTTGTGTGGCCAGAGATAGTTTCTTTACTCACCAGTGGGAGTGGGGAGTACTGAGCTGCTTGTTTGTCCTCAGAGGAGTGGTTAGAAACAGCAACTAGTAATTCGTTGGCCATTTTGGGTCATTTCCTGTTTTTTCCAGCCCCCTGCTATAAAGCACGCGTTAGCGCGCTTTAGCGCGATTTAGAGCGGAGTTGCCACTGTTGCACACAAGAGCAGCGGCGGTTAAACAAGGTTAAACTATTCGGGCTACCTAAATTCCACTCTTCAATTTTTCCCTTAAAACTACCTTCCTCGAACTTTACTGCTGATCTAACCAGCGTATCCTATAAATAAAAAGTTCATCTCTACTTGATTCCCAAGTAGACTATTCTCTATCTGTAAAGCCTAGCACTTGCTCCTACAGTACTTTCACCTTGATAAAGCACTCGTATTATAGATAGTACTCCACCAGCCTAGAACCCACATCCCCCAGAGTCTTTTGTAAGTTTTTTATCTATTCCTTCTAGCATGTCGAGGGATCAGTTGCTAGTGTCCTCTCCTGCTCAGCTGGTGAACCTGGGAATATTGAGGCAATGTTACAATTGCCTCATGTACACAGACAACCCTTTCCTTCTCCCACAAAACACAAATACATGCGAGAGATGCAACTATACAGCCAAACTGGAGGCCGAGCTCTCTCAACATAAGACTGGCAAGACCAGACAGGAGGAGAAGGGTACCACACACACCACACACCCAGTCTCACATAGCACTATCAAAACCTCAAATCTTACACATAAACACACAAAGACATACTTGGAGGCTCTGATCAAAAATCTACCAAAACAGCAGAGGCCACCAAAGCAGACACCCAAACAACCACCACCTCAAGACACAACACATGCAACACATAGACCACACAGTCAGTGTGCTAAACAGTCACAGCCCTTAAGGCCAAACACAATGCCAGACACACTCGTCATTGGTGACTCCATAGTCAGACACACTGACGTCCCGCTCACCAGATTGAGTAAGGAAAAGGTCACAGTAAGCTGCCTGTCGGGTGCTAGAATCCGCCACATAAAGCAAGCACTCAGGTCTCTCAACAGCAGGTACAAGTACGACTCAGTCATTGTCCATGCTGGTGTAAACGACCTGAGACATACCTCCTTGGACTACATGAAAAGAGACATTGAGGAGCTCTCTGATTATGTAGCCCAGGCAGGTATGACCCTGACCTTGAGCAGTATCCTACCTTCACCAAGAATGATGCCACAATACGAAGATAAGATGATCAGCTTTAATAATTGGCTTAAACTCTGGTGTCATTCAAAGGGGATCCAATGTCTGTCTGCCTGGGATGACATGCTGGACAAGCCACGCTGCTTCGCAAGGGACGGCTTGCACCTGTCACCCCTGGGCTTCCGGATATTGGCAAAGGCTCTTGCCACCCCTATAGTGCCTTTTTTAGGCAAGGCTCAAATTCTAAACCTACCACCCTAGAACACAAAAAAGGAAAAAAAACTAAGGGTAATGCTGCTCAATGCCAGAAGTCTCAACCTCAAGATGCATGCACTCGAGGCCCTTCTCAGTATGGAAAACATCGATGTCTGTGCTGTGACTGAAACCTGGTTCAAGGCTCCTGAGAGCACCCCAGCACTATCAGGTTTTACCTCATACCATGCGTTCCGGCCCCAAAATCCGGACAACACCAAGAAAGGAGGGGGGGGTGTTCATATTCACCAAGGACACCCATACCTCAAGGTTGGTGGCAACGCACGATGCATCGGAGACCATCCAGGTGCAATTAACCATAGGCAAAACTGCTCTGCAATTTGTAGCAAGTTACAGGCCACGCTCTCAAACTCAGGAAACTCACATAGCCTTCCTGAAAACACTGGAGGGGATAAATGTATCTCCAAACACCATCATACTAGGTGACTTCAACTACCCGAATATAGACTGGGATCACTACTCAAGCCCAAACACTCTAGCCCAAAGATTCCTGGAGTTCATAAACTCAAATGCCATGGAACAACTAGTCACCATCCCCACAAGAGGTGAAAACATACTTGACCTCATCATCACGAACATGGGCTCACAATGTTCAACACCGGAAGTATACCCCTCACTGGTGAGATCAGATCATAAACTAATCTCACTGGAGGTCCTCATCCCGCCCCCACCTGAGATAAAAAAGACCACAGTGAAAAACTTCTCAAAAGCTGACTTCACACTTCTAAAGACTAGTGTGGCCTCCTTTAAGGCCCCCGAGCGTGTAAACATTACCCAAGCCGCTGAATCACTTACAAACGCCTTCTACCAGCACCTACAGGACTGCATGGATCAGGCAATCCCAAACAAAACAAAGACTCTTTGTACCAAAGGCAAGCGTCCAGTCTGGTGGACCCCAGCCATAAACAAGCTCTACAACAAAAGGAGGAAGCTACTACAAGATAGAGCAAAATCCTTAAAAGGTAAGACACCTTTGATCACTATAAGTAAAAAGCTAAGAGCTCTCATAAAATCATCCAAGGCAAATTTTGAGAGAAAAATCACTAAGGACTCAAAAGACAATCATAAGGCCTTCTTTAGCTATGTTAGAAACCTGGGAGGAAACTCCCAGATATGCTCAGAATTAGTTCAAAATGATGTGAAAATTACTGAACCTACAGACATTGCCAATATACTGGCTGACAGGTTCAGTGCAAACTTCTCCTCCCCTCCCCCCTAAAAGGAGAGATATCTATACCAGAGGATTGTAGCCCCCCAAACATCTCTAACGCCCAGGTGAGAACTGCTCTCTAAGGTGAAAAACACAGCATCCATGGGACCGGATGGTGTCCCCGGCTGTGTGCTCCACGAACTCAATGAGGAATTAAACCCGCAGTTAGGACAGTTGTTTAATCTTAGCCTCACCTCAGGATATGTACCCGAGGAGTGGCGCACGGCAACTGTGGTCCCACTTCACAAAGGCGGTGCCTCCACCGACCCTGAAAATTACCGTCCCATCAGCTTGACAAGCCTGATCTGCAAAGCCATGGAGAGGATCATAATGGAACTCATAAATAAAGACATAGGGAACTTGCAGACTTTGGATCCAACCCAGTTTGGCTTTGTCAAAGGCAGATCATGCCTTTTAAACTTGGTCGACTTTTTCGAAACAGTCACCAAGGCCATTGATGAGGGAAAGGCAGTCCATACAGCCTACCTCAACCTGGCAAAGGCTTTCGACACAATACCCCACTCAGGTATCGTCGAAAAACTCATCAGCTTAAATGTAAACCCATGCATCACAAGATGGGTTGCAAACTGGCTAAGTGACAGAACCCACAGGGTCAGAGTTGCTGGCGCCATGTCAGACTCAAAGCCTGTCACAAGTGGGGTCCCACAGGGCTCAGTCCTGGGCCCACTCTTGTTCAGCATCTACTTTTCTGAAGTACAAGCAAACACAGGAGGGGTATGGCTGACAAAGTTTGCAGATGACTGCAAACTGGGCGCCATAGTCGAAAACACATCTGACACAGATATCCTTCAGAAGGGTCTCACAGAAACGGATAACTGGTGCCAGAGCCATGGCCTAAAGTTAAACGCCAAGAAATGCATAGTCATACCCTTCGGGAAAAACAAGGTTACCCCTAGCTACCATATAGGTGGCAATCCACTGAGCACAGAAGAAGTTATCAGAGATCTGGGGACTCAGGTTGACAGTAACCTATCATTTGACACTCACGTTGCTAAAGTAGTTAGGAAGACCTTCTACATTGCCCACCTGATCATGAAGGGATTCACATCTAGATCAAGGGAGGTCATCGTCCCCCTGTACTCATCACTCATCAGACCAATGATTGAGTACAATGCTCCATTCGGAATGTATCTGACCCGACACCTGCAGCAGCTGGAAAGGCCCCAAAAGTTCCTCACCAAAAGGATAAAGGGTCTCAAAAATATGTCTTATGCTGCCCGACTGAAAGAACTTCAGCTCTATTTAGTAAACACGCCTGCTCAGAGGTGACCTGTGCCTGACATACAAGGCCATGTCAAACCCAGATTTGATGAACATGCTTCACCTCAAAAAATCTAGATCCCTCAGAACTACAAGGGCGGGAGACTTAAACCTTGACACGGTCATTAATAGGACATGCTGGAGGGACAGATTCATCACCCAAAGACTCCCTATGCTGTGGAACAAAATCCCGGTACATGTGAGGCAGAGCAAATCGCTGGCCATGTTCAAGAGAAATCTTGACCAATGGATGGGAGATCGCAGATATACCCCAGGGATTACCTCAGTGTCTCTGCTTGACAGAGGCACAGCAAAACAATGGGTATAGTTTTCTTCAAACTAAAGGGGTGGCAAAAGCCACAAAAACTCTGGGCTAGGCTTATAAATGCCCTTGGGCAGATAGCCTAGTACGAACCTATGAACCTATGAACCTATACATGGTGTATCTTGACCAGAACACTCCACAGAATGATCTCTCAAGTACAGAAAAGGTGCAAGGCCAACATACAAAACTCAAAAGTAAAAAATGGCCAGCACCCTACATCAGCAATACAATTCCTTTATTGATGTTCCATATAAGACATGTAAAAACATGTATAAACCACAAAGGTAAATCAGTTTCAGCATTAGGCATTCTTCAGTGCCACAGGAAATATAAATAAAACATTGCATAGTGAAAAGCTCCTAACTTAATAATTCAATTCCGTTCCTTTTTGTTAAGTAATTCATGCCACCCCAACTTATTTAATCTCTTGAAGCAAATATGATCTATGGCAGTAAACCTAAAAGATGCAGCAGGATACTTTAGAGAATGTTTGTATATAGCACCAGACATACGGCAATTCCTAATGTCACAAAAAGTCTCAAAAATATGAATTTTGAACTGATCTGTCTGGAAGTTTGACCCACATAAAAAGCAGAGCAACTACATTCCACCAAATATATAACCCATTCAGAGACACAAGTATTCATATACTGTATATCAAATATGCAAGTAGTATTAGGTGATAAAAATTGTTTTATTTTCATAACAAATTTGCAAGCTGAACAATGTCCACAAGGGTAGCAACCTAATTGAGTACCTGCCATTAGTTTCCCCATCTATACGAAAATATACAATGTG
This sequence comes from Protopterus annectens, assembly GCF_019279795.1. NCBI lineage: Eukaryota > Metazoa > Chordata > Ceratodontiformes > Protopteridae > Protopterus > Protopterus annectens. The sequence continues at coordinate 451,031,158 of NC_056744.1, read as the reverse complement.
TAGGCAAGAACAGGGCTAACCTATTGTCAGACAAAAGTATCACCCAATGTTTATTGATTGAGTTAAAAAAGTTGCAGAGTTGCTTCCAAAACTAGTGATCAAATGTATTGGAGCATCCCACTTCTCTCTTGCTTTATAATGTAATGGTGAAGATCTATTCATGGAGCAAACAGAATTCTGTGCCCTGATGTGTCTCCAGTTACTAATACTGCTCCCACCCTACCCCAGATTCATCATGGAATATGGGTTTGATAAGTTTAAGATTAATGTTATAAATAAGCATTAGCCAATATTAATGTTAGATAATACATTGGCTTCTATAATATAAGAAAAATATTTATTTGGTTATTGTATGGAGTAAAAATGATACTGAAAATGTTCTCCCTCTAAGCAAATTAGTGTGAGCCATGTGTCATCTAAGAAAAGATCCACAGGTAGCCATTCATGTGGAAATTGTGTTTGTTGTAAACATGTTTTTTTTTTTCTTTTTACAGAATGTATTTCCAGAAATATTATAACAGCATATTTCTTGCATTTCTAAATGGGTGATTTATCTGTCAGAATGCCTGGTAAATTCTTTTATGCTCTGCAAATCTCCAGACAGTTTAAGAATACAATTAGTTTACATCTCAATGACTTGAGATATAAAACAGGCAGTAATGCATTATGTAAACATTTTTATCAACGCACTGTAGCATTATTTATTTTTACATGAATAGACAAAGAGGAACAGGTACATTAAATGTGGTACAATTCAAAATACTGGATAAAAAAAGGAGAAAAGATTGATAATAAATAGTGGTGATCTGTTTAAACCAA
>NC_056744.1:450990339-451025339 GCF_019279795.1 Protopterus annectens | reverse complement strand
AGTTTGCCCTTGATCCTGAATAAATACAATTGAGGCCTTAGTATAATATCTATTTATGTATGTAGCTTTTTACTATTTTTCCTGTCCTTACTACTTATGCAGTTTCATACACTAGACATTAACATTCTTCTACACTCTCTGCATTTTTCACTGCTAATGCAAATCTTTTGATCATATGCCTCAATGTCTGTAATCATGTTCCCTTTATAAAGGTACTTCTTTATATGTATGTTTGCTCTAATTTTACTGAACTAATGTACTATGAATATTAGTTTTGCACTATACTGTGTTAAGGAAAGCCTTCTATATTATGCATCTTATAAGTAAGAAAATCGCATCCAGGTCTGAGGATGTTGCACCACTGTACTCATCCAACCACTAATAGAATACAATACTCCTTTTTGCATGTACCCCACCAAGACACCTGCAGCAGCTGGAGAGACCACAGGAGTTTCTCACCAAGAAAGTACAAGGTCTCCAATCCATGCCATGACATACATGGATAGATAAAGTCCTGTTATTGTACTCTGTATCATATAGGCTGGTCAGTTGGCTTGTGTCTGGCCTACAAGGCAGTCGCACATCTGCAAATCTAATGGCACAAGAGTCATCTGGGAAGAGGAAGATGGTAATAGCAGTGTCCCACATGCTGGTGTAAAATGCTCTCTCTAAAGTCAACCACGTGAACACACACACACACACACACACACACACACACACACACACACACACACACACACACACACACACACACACTCACCAGTTGACCACATTGACAACAGAACCCCTACTTATCCAAGTACACAGACTAGAGAACTCAGTAGTTAACACAAGCACCACAGCACAAATCTGACTTTTTCAAGGCTGCAGGACAATTTATAGTGGATGACATTATTATTGGATATTTGAGAGAATATGTTGATAGGCCAGAATGAAATGGATGTGTAGGCATGTATATCTGTCAAAATATTGGTACTCCATGGGATTGTAGTGATGACTGCAGGAAACAAAGTTATGCTCTTCGGACTAGACAGACAGATAAGCACCAGTTGACTGCAGTGAGATGAGAACCCTTACCTAACTACACAGATTATAGAACTCGGTACTTAACATAAGTGCCGTGGCACAAGTCCTACTTTTATAAGACTGTATAACAGTTTATTGTGGATGACATCACTGTATGTTTGAGAAAAGATGTTGCAAGGCTTGTCGGAAATGGATAGCTAGAAATGTATAACTGTCATGATATTAAAGATGTGCATGTTACCAGACTGAGTGTGCAAAGTGTAGCATTTGCTGTTGTGTTTCCAATGTGTAGGTATACCTTAAAAAGACAGCTTTGCAAACTATATGCAAACAGCTGTCCACATTACTACAATTACTGGAAAATCTGAATGTGTAGAATAGACTTCCCATATGTGTCAAGCAGAGCACCTCACTGGTCTTCTTCAAGAGAAATCTTGATGAGTAGATGGGAAATAGAAAATTCACCCCAGGGATCACTCCAGTGGCTTTACTCGACAGAGGCACTGGGAACTAAGGTTGGGTGGCATGATGCCAGGGTAATCCTATGGGCTAGGCTTGTAAAGGCCCCAGTGCAATTAGCCGAGTACACACCTATGAACCTATGAACCTCTGTATTGTCTGACAATGAAAAATAGGCAGGCAGCAGTAATTCTTAAGCTTTTATGGTTAGCTCTTTTGTCAAGTATTTTTACACTCAACTTCATCAGACACTAGTTAAAAGAATGGTAGCCATATTTAAAACCAGATTCATAGTCACATGTTCAATCACCTCACATGACACCATGTCACCTGATACAATTCTCATTTCTATAACAGATGTACCTAAAAATTGTATAAACAATTGTGTAAAAAATGTATATACACTTTCGTATTGACTTAATTCTCAAATTTATATGTATATATACAAAAATACATAAATATACATGAAAAAGCCAGCTAAAACATCCAAAAAACATTTATTATTGTGTACATAAAAATTGTTACATATCACTAATCAACCTGAATAAATTTCAGTTGAATATCATAAATGCATGTACTTGTGCATAAGGGGGGGGGGGAGAAATTTGTGTGTATATAACAAACACAAAGAGTGCCCCAAATTAAATGTCTATTCACCTGAGTATTAGCCTTGTGTTAACATTTTAAACTCCACAGTTTCAAGACACATGCCAAAAAGCATACGTCATTCAACCCTGGTGTCACATAGGATCTGGTTCTAAGCTGCCAAATCAGCTCCTTCACCTCAAGTTTTAAGCCTAATGGACGGCCCCTGATATTAAATTCAATTTGGTCAAAAACCCTGAATGTGAAGGAATGACCAGGGTTTTCTACTACATGTTTTGCAAGAGCATTGTCTGGTTTGGCTTTCCTAATGTGGTAAATATGCTTGTATACTCTTTCCCTTAGTTTACGCTCAGTCTTGCCAACGTAAAAACCCGTACAAGACTGGCTGGAAGCGAGGTAAACAACCATAATGGAATTGCAATTAAATCTGCCCTTACAAGTGAATTTTTCATCCAAGATGTTAAATCGGTTACCTGTTTGCATAAACATGCAATAAGAGCAGGCTTTGCATTTGTACATACCTGGAATATGTATCATCTTTGGGGGTGGCAGTTTCAAGAGGTTTTTCAAATTAATCCCCCTCCTGTAAACCACATTTGGAGCAGGTCCAAATTTAATAAATTCTTTGCCTATTTGGATAATATTCCAATTCTTTTGCAAAATCTGTCTAATGCTTTCATCATCTGAACTAAACGAAGTAATGCAGGCATACCTATAATTGACCCTTAGGTTACTTTTACCTCCAACAGGTACCCTATCATCAGTACTCATCCCCTGATTGCTGTTATCTAAAATGGCTTTAAAATGTCCATTTGTCCTTTTACTTTGAACTTCCTCAAATAGGTTGCTCAACATGTCTACAGGGTATCCTCTGTTTGTGAACATTTGCAATAACAATCTACACTCCTCCTCAAAGTCAATGACAGTAGTACACATTATTGCGGTCCTGACCAGTTGTCCCTTTACTATGGACCTTTTTTGATGTTGGGGGTGGGCACTACTGTAATGGATGAAGGAGTTACAATAAGTGTCCTTCTGATGTATTTTGACTAAATACTGTTTGTTGGCATTATCCTTCCTTAATTCTACATCAAGTAAAGCTATTCTTTCAGTATGAAATACGTGGGTGAATTCCAGAAAATCCGTTGTGTTGTTGCAGTATATCATAAATTCCTTAAACGTACTTTCTTCTCCCTTAAAGATTAAAAAAAATCGTCCAAAAACCTGGTATAGTAATGAATCTCACCCTTAAATCTGTTTATGGTGTCATGCACAAATTGGTCCTGCCAAAAGGCCATTACTAGGTTAGCAAAACTGCCCCCCCTGGGGATCCCATTGCCACCCCACTGTTCTGTAAATAAAACTGGCCTTTGAACAAAAAGAAATTGTTGGACAAAATGATGTCCAACAGTTCTATTATTAGGCCAATTTCAGATGCAGGTGCCCCTCTTTTTACTAATAGTAACTCGAGCCATTCAATACCCATATCACGTGGGATGACGGTGTACAAATCTTTGACATCAGTTGTGGCAAAGTTAAAATCAGGGTAAAAAACCTGGATGTTTATTGCTTCCAAAAAAAACAGGAGTCCTTGCAAATAAAAGTTTCTCTTGATACGTATTTTTTCAACAAACTGTCCACAAATTTTGCCAATGGGTATGTCATTGAATCCCTTCCATCCACAATTGGGTGCATGGAAGTGTCCATCAAGCATTTGTGGATTTTCGGAATCCTGAAAATCACAGGAGTTTTAGGGGAAACCATAGTTAAGTAATTTACCACATTTAGATCAATCCTGTTCTCCATGACCAAGTCATTAACAAACACCTTAATACAGTTGTATGCTTGGTTCACCTCATTTAGAGAAACCTGAGTATGTTGTTGTGTCTTTCGGCTTTTCCCGGTTAGGGGTCACCACAGCAGAACTCCGGTCCGCTAATGATTGGCAGTTGATTTTTACATGCTGAGTTGCCGGCCCTAACACACAACCTTCAATGAAGGTACGCCCATTCACACATGTCTCCACAGTAGACACTCTAACTGAGAATCAAACGGGACAACGTCTTGCTGTAAGGCGACAACACTACCGCAGCATATGTAGCCAAATTAAGCATATTTTCCATTCTCTGTATGTAGTTTGTATGATCAAATAACACCAAACTACCACCCTTGTCAGCCTTAACAATTCTTACATCAGCATTCCTCAAGGTGTCTTTCAAAACCCATTCAACCCTTGACATGTTAAAGGCTTCACTCCCTAGATTATTCACATTGTTGAACCTATTCCTTTTGATAGCCGATAAACACCTAAGGTCAATGTCACACATCCTTTCAAATATATCCAACAATGGATGTAAGGGTGGATTGTAAACACTGCGTACTTTAAGCTCTGCATTTACACTCAACTCATTATTGAAAAACAGGTTTAAATTGAGTTTCCATAAGTACAACTTTAAGTCAAGCAAAACACCACAAATGTCCATTCTTTTAGTTGGTACAAATGTCAAGTCTTTAGAAAGGACATTAACTAATTCCAGTTGAACAACATATTCCGAGTAGTTAAAAATCTTAAAGTCACCTCCAGAGTCAACTATTACATGTGGTAAATGTACCAACTTGGGCTGTCCTAAGGTGGGTTGCAAGTTACAGTTGGAAACAGGATTTTGAAAATTAATATTTGCTTCCAACACCATATTAGATGTTAACTTTTGCGGCCTTGACGCTTGTTGTTGGTCTTCCACCCATTGCATCCACTGTTCTGGGTTGCCCGATCTTGCTTCTGTCCCTGATGAAAAATTGGATAATAAGCTGCTGACCTCGCATTTCTGTTTGCCTGGGAGTGAACAGCTTCAGTTTGATTTTGAAGCCGTTTGCTTCTTCTTAGTTCCTGGGTATCCTGTAGGGTTATTCCTCCATTTCCCTTACTTGTACCAACCAAGTCCTGTTGGTCTAAGCAGGAGAAGCAGTTGTTTTATCCTATATTGGACAGTTCATTGTCACTGTTAACCCGGGCGTTCAGAAAATCCTTAAAGTAACTTTACACTTTGTCTTACCCTCTCCCTACACCTCCACACTACTATATCCTGTATTGCTGACATTATACAGCTATTTCTCCTACTACCATCTCCATTTTTTAGTGCACTATTACAACTTCCCCACTTAACCTTCTCTACCTCTCACATCTCTCTCTCCCTCTACCACCTTTACTATAGCATTCTTCTAGACTCCATCCCCTTACCTACTCTACCTCTCACCCCACACATCAAAATGGCCTCAACACATACCACTACATACACAAACCTGCTACTCTTAACCCCTATTCTAGCCTCTCTAACTCTACCCTACACACTAACCTTCATTGAACACTTGTCTCTGCCTAAACTACAGTACCCCCACCATCAAACTCTACTAGTTTCTCATGGAATCTCTCTTAACCACATTAACATAACCTCCACGTCTACCTATATACTCCCTAGATATCATAGATCTTCCCATATTACCTACTTCCATAACAAAAAAATCCTAAATAACTACTACTCATTGCTAAAGATACTACAAAAACCTCAGCAGCATCCGCTATTAGATGGTGATATTCATCCAAACCCTGGCCCCAATTCAAGAATTACAAGCAAGTCACAAAACCTCACTTCACATAATTCCATTACCCCAAAAACACATGCTAACTCCCTACTCATAGCTCACCTTAACACCCGTAGCATTAACAATAAAATTACCCACCTCCATGCACTCTTACAGATGCACACATTTGATATTCTCTGTATATTACAGCAACATGGCTAAAGCCCTCAACTCAGGACCAGGAAATTACCCCACCTGGATATAACATCCTTAGATGTGATCACAAAACCAAAAAGGGGGGAGGTGTAGCAATCTTATATAAATCAGAGCTTCAAGTTTCACCCTTCAATGTGTCCCTACCCACAGATACTAATGCAGAAACCCTTACTGCTAAACTTCAAATCAACAACTCTAAATCCATCTATCTAATTTGCTCCTATCTTCCTCCTAGTAACAACATCAGTACTCTTGAAAACTTACTTGTCTCTCTACCCACCTACCTCAGGAAACTATTGTACTAGGTGACTTTAACATAGACTGGGCTACATGTAGCTCACCCAATCCTATCAATCACATAAATCTCTATGGTTTCTCACAAATAATAACCACCCCTACTAGAATCCATAAACCAAGTGGTATGGAATCCACCCTAGACTGGATACTTATTAACAATCATCCTGGCACTTATAAACCAGGAACCCTTCCTGATGATATCAGTGACCATGCACTAACCTATATAATTAAACAAAATATTCATATCCCTAACTGTAATATTTACAAAACCACCCGATCTAAAAAACAATTTCAACCAGAGAGCTTCCAAAATGAACTGAAAGCATATGACTGGTCACTACTGCACCATCTGCAACTTGATGAAGCAGTCTCCTACTTTAATACTAGATTCTTACAAATCCTAGATTACCATGCCCCTTGCCACTCCTCCCGAATTAGGACCAAAATTGCCCCATGGCTCACTAAACAAACTAGGCAGAAGATCCTCCTAAGAAACAAAATTTGGGCCAAATGGAGAACATCTAAAAGCCCTTCTGATCACATTTATTCCAAACAACTAAGAAATGTCACCAAAAAGATATTCTCCTAGACAAAAAACACTTCTACCTCCACCTCCAACAAACCCACTAACAAAAACCACAAAAGTTCTGGTCAAGCATTAACAAACTATTCCAGCCAGGTGACTCTAAAATCCCTGTCCCATCAGGTATCAACCATAACAACCATAAGCAAATTGCTGATGCCTTTAATAATTACTTTACTGAAACCATCCAAACTCTTGCTAATACATTACCACCTATTAGTACTTCATCGTTAAATACCCCAAACAACCCAGTTCCCACTTTCCAAATACAACCTGTGCCCACTTCCCTCATTTGCAACTTCCTTCAAAAACTCAAGCCATGCACTCCTTCTGTTGACTGCCTACCAGCAGAATACCTGCAAATTGCAGCTAAAGCCATTGACTATCCCATTTCCATCCTTATAAATAGAACTATTACAGAGAGTGCAATCCCTTCCCTTCCATATGGAAAGTCTCACACATCATCCCTCTACATAAAGGTGGGTCATCAATCTGCCTAGTGGTATACCTCTTTAAGCAGTGCCAACCTTATGTAAGCAGGTGTACCCATAGCTTAGCCTTTTCAAAACCTGCCAATCATGGGAAAATGTGGGAAAATGGCCGTATTTAAACCCCACAGGTGGGAATACGTCTCATAACTGGTTGTAGCTTCCTACTGCAGGCAGAATGGCTGGTGTGGGTGAAGGCATTCGATTTAGAGTGCAGTGCTGGGGCATCCAGGAGTCAAAACTCATGGTAGGGTTCCTGGTAAAACACCATGAGGAGAGACTACTGCAGGGCCAGTACCAGGGCTCACAGTATAAAATGGAGGCCTGGGACATTCTCGCCCGTGACCTAACCAGTGCCACAGGTATCCCTGGACTGGTGAGCAGATCAGGCACCACCATGCTGACCTGAAGCAGTGGAGTGGGGATGTCCTGGAACAGTGGATCCAGGAATCTAGGCAGATGGCCAATGCCCCAGGACTGAGTAAGTACTCATTCTACCAAGTAGTAAATAATTGCATAGCTTGTGTATACTATGGATAGGTATGGCTAAATATCACTGCATCTCTCTGACAGCTGCAGATGAGAGGGCTGCGAACCGGCAAGCCCATGATGCTAGGCTGCAAAGGCTGCGTCATGAGGCAGGTTAGTAATCAGTCTGCATGTACTGTCATAACAAATAAATATAAGAGCCTTGGAAAGTGTTGTAGCAGTAGAAATAAATGTGTAATAGTCTGTGAATAAAGGTATAACCCCTGGAGTGCTTCTGTTTACTCTTCTCTCATATGTTGCCGATTTGTTCCATACTATAAATAGTACTGTTGTATCTTAAGCAGTGTCATCCATACTGTGGTATGCAGATAAAATGGGCATTAAGTCCTGCATAACAAAGTTGGAAGTGCCAAGAGGTCAGTTATATTGTACAAGTTAGGGAAACTTAGTTAGAAAACAGTCAAAAGCTTTACATCGCTTCCCTGATAGCACAGTGTACTGTGATATTAGCAATAATATTTTGTCACACACAGCAGGAGTTTGTATCCTGGGAGTGCAACTAAGGTGTATGCATAAGCATACCCCACAACTGTACAGATTTTGATACAATATTCAGATAGAAAGCTGTATGCATACTTACACCCAACAACAGTAGAGAATTTGCTTGAATGTTCAAATTGTAAGTTGTAAGCATATTCATACCCCACAACTGTTCCAATCTGTCCAGCATGTCCAGATAAATGGCCCTTATCATCAGCCTGGTACCCTGTTCCCCTGAAAATCCAGTGTGATGTTCCAAGAATTGTAGGCAGCTGTCAAGCACATATAACTGATATTCAAATGTGTTCATAGTCAGAGATTATATATGGAAACAGACCTGTCATTCTAGCACCTCGCCCAAAGTGTATGACAGCAATTCTCAACATATGTAGCATTAACACCTGCAGCCTGTCACACCTGTATGAAAGACACAGGTCACATATATAATAATTTATAAACATATCAGTGTATAATATAAGACCATTGTTTAGTGTAATAATACATAACAGGGAAAGAACACTGCAGTGACTAAGAATGTTGTGAAAACTACAAGGATATATTAGTTGTTAATTGCTCTCTCTCACTTATTCCTACCATATGTGCATAATGACCCAATGACACTCCTCAACTGGTATGTGTACACTCCAACTATTTGTTGGGACATATGTCCTAATGGTTTATAAATATTCACATTTGTTCCTATGCATGTGCCATGTAAAAACACACCCATATTGGCGGTCTGTTGCCATCAATGAAACCCGCATGTTCCTGTAATGGCCACTGTTCCATATATGCATGTGATCTGCTTGCTCTGCAATTGTGCTAAATCTGGTGTATTGAGTTAATGGGAATACCTAAGCATGCTGTTATAACTAATCCTGAATGCTGTTGACTGTTAATAACCCATATCTGCCATAAACCTACGACAACACAGCTCGTATGGGAAGGTTGGTCTGTCCCACCTCAGCTGGCCATGGCACCAGGCACCAGCACATCTGGCGTCCAGCCTGGGACCTCCTCCTCTGTGGGCCCTGCACCACCTTCAGGAGGAACCACTGCAGGGGATGGAGCTCACCCTCTCCCATCAGAGCAGGGACGGAGGAGAACCTGTCACCCGTCAACAGGTCCGGGCCGTGGTGCATAGGGAGCTCGATCTGGAGTATCAAGAGTGGCTACGCCAGCTTGAGGGCCGAGTGGCACTATTAGAGGGTGAGCCTGCCCCTCCTACACAGCCCCCAGCACAGCCACCTTCGGGGCCATAAAGGTGCAGTGGTAACTGCCCATGGGTGTGGACCTCAGTCAGATTGTTTCCAGTTGAGGGCTCATGGGAGTGCGACTTCCAAACACCCCTTCATGTCCAAAGTGTTTACCCCCACATGTGTTATATACCAGCCCTGTATGCATCTTGTGTGTCTTGTCTGTTAACCTACCCAGCCTCCCTCCCCAAACATACCTACTACCCCTCCCCAACATCCCACTCTCACCTGAAGAAAAAAAAAGGCAATCTGTTCCCACAAAAAAAAAATCTCTCCCCATACATAGCTGTCCATTTTGCACACATGTCTACTGGACACATGTAATGTGGTCTAATTGGCATCACAATGAATATAAGTTGTCCTCACCCCTCTCCCAGGGGTTTGGGGGTCCAAAAGTAATGTATATGCACAGCTGTTACTGTAGTAGAAATTGGCAACTATGCACTTTTCCTATACCCTTCCTGTACATGCCTAGCTATTTTCCCTACTGTCTTTCCCTCTTGGTGCCCCATTTTTCACCACTTTCCTATCAACCCCTTTTTCTTTTCTTTTAAAGGAAATAGTGTGGGGGTAAGCAGCAGTAAGCACTGTTAAGCAGTGGTAAGCGGGTTTGCGCGAGGGTAAGCTATGCCTGCACAGGTTGAGAAATCTGAAGCTAACTGATTGCATGAAAACATAAGAAGAGTTTGGCAGTGCTTACCATCGCAGAAACTCCTGCAAATCCACTTACAACTGCTCAAAAGTGCCTTAATCACATTGTATCCAAAAGCCCTTGTTCTACCTAGCAACAAAATAAGCAGCCTCTGCTAGGATCAAACCCAGAACCCTGCACACCATAGCCAACGCAATTTACCATTCAGCCATCACAGATATACATATCCTTGATGTATTCACAAACATATCATCCAGCCCAGTCATTCAACAGTACAAAGAATGGATTCCAACATGTAGATGTAACGTGTGTGAGTAAATATATTAAAGTCTAAACGGTATATATATATATATATATATATATATATATATATATATATATATATATATATATATATATACACATACACACACACATATAAATATTTATGAACATATAAACATGCAAATGCCTACATCTATGGATATATATGTCCACATCTACATCTGTAAATATGTACAGCAGGTTATATAATTATGCCATACATACATATATAGGTATATACGGATATACATCTGTAGATAATGGGGAGATAACAAAACATATATGTCCTCATGCAACATTAATGGGGTTGAGAGGCCCCACACAATATACGTCTGTTATGTATAGGTATACCCCCCAGCCAAGCACGACCCCCCTGTAATACAGTACCAAGTGTTTCAGATCCCATAACCAGGACCAGACATGACATGGCCATCCCTAGGATACATATAGACACATATATGCAGATACAGGTAGATATATATATATATATATATATATATATATATATATATATATATATATACATACATACATATATATAGATATATATGTAACTACATGCACACACAGAGATTTGTACAGTAATATACATCTGTAGTATGTGCACACAATATGGAGCAGCCAGTATTCTTACAGCCACCACCTTACCAACTGGAAACTGTAAGCCACCCATGCGAATGACATTCATAGCCTGCAACATATACCCACAGAGATATCAAAGGGTATAACACCACACACAGGTGTGCATAAATAAATGTGAAAGCTTTATTTGTGTACTATGACAGTTGTATAGGCCATGTCATATAGCTGTTTAGACACTGACATCCATATGAGCAGGATAATGCATCTGTGAAACAGTCATACTAAGACAGTAGTCTGGAAAGGTTGACATATGTTGCTGTCCAGGCCGAGGCCTCCAAGTAGTACATTAGTAATGACAGACTGGGCCACAGCATACCAGACAATCACCAGTATGTAATGCAGATGTATAGGTCAACAGCCTCTATCTACACTCTGTACACAATCCCTAGGGGGGACAGACCCCAGTTGACACAATGGGATGTATCTGTTACATAACAAGGCATACCTTACACCATCACAATCACACTGACAAACAGAACAACCTGTATGGCAGGAGGTGGTAGGCCTGCATTTAACCAAGGTGGATTGTATGGTAACGTACATCCAGATGCCTTAGGCAGCCTATCCCAGATACCCACACATGTTGTGACAGCCTAGGTTAGTCATGGTGCACCACCCCTACACTCACTAATACTGGGCCATATACCACGGTAACATACACTGACCTCTGGAGTGCAGTAGGGCACACATGTATTGTGTAGGTAAAACCCACAATTATATGGCCCCAACCCCCCAGTATGTGTGGGGGACACAACAGCAGTGGAGGGATGGCAGGAATGACAGCATGACATGCACACAGCCCACTACATAACAATCCTTGGCACCATGTCATCTGTGCAAAGCCTGGTATGTAGGTGGAGGACAGAGGCTGGAGCACAGGCACAAATGTGTAAAACTGTTGTCATACAGTAAGCGAGATATGTATATGTGTACATATCTATATGGATATATGTATACTTAGTTATACATATATGTTCACCATATTTCCTGCACATGGAGTGGAGCCTTACCTCAGCCACAGTAGTCCCAACCTCCCAGTATATTTGTAGACTATTGCTACAGTAATAGGGATTGTCTTCACAGAAATGGTGTGTGTCAGAGGCCACATCTGCTGTTAACATGTGCGCCAATGGCTACTTACAGACATATCGGATACTGCTGTTGAACCAAAGAAAAACCACCAATTGCAGTAAATACGTAGAAAATATGCCGCTAGACTCCGCTTGAATGAAGGTGAAAATAATTTATTCCATCACGAATACACGTACAAAAAAGGCGTTTATGTGGTTTTGTGTTTTGTACGTGTATTCGTGATGGAATAAATTCTTTTCTCCTTCATTCAAACAGAGTCTAGCGGCATATTTTCTATGTATTTACTGCAATTGGTGTTTTTTCTACTTACAGACATCCTACAGTCATCATAGTACAGTACCACTCCTAGCACAATAACGCCTCTGTGGAGTACAGCTGCGATATGGCCAGTATATGTGGACAGTGTGACACACTCGGGTCAGTCCAGGGGTATACACAGAACCCCTTCATGCAAGACATGTGGACTAGACCTGTCAATGTGGATGTTACCAGCCATGTAGATGGGTATAACACATACATACATACTGGTATACATTTTCCCCCATAGGTTATGCGTTCATATACCTCTGTCTGTCCTGACACATAACCGCTGGTATAGAGGTGCCATAGCCACATACTATCCACTAGTTACTGACATACATCTGAACAACATCCCACTGCTTTGTCTGACATACATGACTGTTGTAGTGGCCAGGCAGCAGTACATCTGGCAAGTATCTGGACATGACATCTTACTGGATAAGTACAGTAAGCTGTTAGGCATGTAACAAAGCACAGTGCAGACTACAGGCAGACTGACTCAACACTGGGCTACATCTCGTATGTGGGAATACACATGTACCTGCATAGATAGCAGGCTCTACAGGCATGTCGCATCACAGAGTAACAGACACCTGTGTGAGAGTGCATAACCACAACCAATGTGAACACAGCCACAATCACATATGGTAAGCTAGCGTACTATCACAGTATATGGACTATCTGATGTACACCATCCTCACATGAGCCACTCACACAACAACCCTACATATACTGGGCTGCTACACAGTGTGGTTCGATGGCTGTCTGCGATGTGGGACATGTGTGTGTTCGCCACTACAAACATGTAAGCTGATAGAGTGACATACAGTGGAGCAGCATGTAACATCAGATAGAACAGGACCAAGAACAATGACATCTAACACAGTCTCTACACAGGCCAAGATACATATACAGTATACACACACTGTTGAGAACTACCAGACTTACACATACCTCAGTACTGTACACGCAACCACAGAATGCCCAGGCTATGTCCTCAAATATAACCCCTACTATACATAACATGTGTAGCAGTCTGATATCTCACTGGCTTATCAGATATGCTGTCACTGAATATGGTGTACAGAACATATGCACCTCCTACTGCATGACATGTACAAAGGTTGACAGAATTGTGGCTGGAGGCACAAACACAGGCCCAATATTGACATGTCGCTGTGATGACCTCATACATTTTTTGTCGTAACAGGGTTTGATGCAACATATGTCCTATGAGGGATATGACGTCAGTAATTCTCCCGTCTGTCACCATCTACTGACTGCAATCCTCACACTACATTCGGCATTTGAGAGATACGTGCTCTGTGGGTAACACAAGGAACACAAGGCACCACACACTGCCCAGTCTGCAGATGACCCTACAGATGGGGATTCCTCATAAACATAGCACTAACATGACAAGTATTAAAACATGTAGGACAGTCATATCCACATACACCCTGTTAAACTAATAGTACCCCAACTGCAGTATAGCGGCACTTACAGTCTGTAGTCAGTACAGGCACATCCCCCTCCTGTGTGTTGGCCTGTTTCCACAGTGTATGTTGTCAGAGTCAAGTCCCCAATCCATCTGTGATGCTGTTTGCCAAACAGATCTAGTTCCTGCTCACAGTGAATGAAAAGGCCCAACACCAATAAGATCTTCCTAGATATTGTAGTGTGTTTCCATGCAATTGGCTATGGGAATGTTACCACAGCTGTTCCACATGCAATCAGCTAGAGGAGGGCCGTAATCTGTTCAGAGGCCATCAGCTGATCATGAGCATCAATGACAATGCACATGCTACTGCATAAGCAAAGCAGGTGTAAGTCTCCACATCCACCAGACAGAGAGAGTGAGAGAGGCAGACAGAGGCAAAGATAGGTCAGGGTGGGTTGGGAGTGTAAAAGGTGAGCATGTTTGTGTCACACACACCTACCAGTCCCAGGTTTCAAACTCGTGACTGACTATGTATTGATATCACATCTGTTATGCCTGCATGGTGGATCTTGTGATTTATGATAGGGCCACCATATAAGAAATTTACAAACACACTCAACATTGGGTTCAGTTATTACACACACACAACCACCTCCACACAGGACATGAATGACATACATCAGCACATTAAGACACACACACAACTGTCACATCTGGGATTAGAACCCATACCTAACTAGTGATGACACAATCAACACTATGCCAATATAGAACATGCCACTGAGATTACTGGAGTACTCTTTCCCCAAAGGTTTATTTTACAGTGAGTAACATCAGCAGGACTGCCAAAGTAGGCCGAATGAATTGTAGTGAGTGTGACTAGCCAAACATGCATTGCTCTCTACACAGGCATAGGAACAGACAAAAGCATCCACAACTCCCATGTGTGTGAATAGAACCCTTACCAGAGTTCTATACCACACTACAGCATTATGCTGTTATAGCACGCACCACAGAGACTGCTGGAGTACTCCTTCCCCAATGGTGTACTTCACAGTAATTGACATCAGCAGGATTGCCAGAGTAGGATATTTTAATTGTATTAAGTGTGACTAACCTAAATTGCCCTAATTAGTCTGTATGCCTTAACTGCTGTTCTGGCCAGAACAAAAATAACCTGCCTTTGCAGGTCATGAACCCAGGACCCTGTACATTATAGTCACAGTAATTAACCAGTAAGCCATCATAACAATACATGGGGCTGCGGTTCCACCAAAGTAATACCACCATAGGCTAATCAAACTGAACATGTGAAAGGAATGTATATACAGTTGTACAGATGTATATACAGGCCAACTTTATGCTACTCAAGGCAGAAGTGACAATGTTTGTGACACCCATGGAGACAGGAGCTGACAGTTCAACTGATGAATCCTGGAGTAAGGCACTGTATGAGCACAGCCACTTGTGCATGATTCCTGACATCCCACATAGAACCACAATGCTCACCTCCCAATTAATCAAGCCAGTCTGGTGGTCTCCTGCCATTAGCAGAGTATACAACAGAAGGTAGACACTGTTGAAGAAAAAAGGTAATCCAAGGATGCAAACGACTACCTTACCAGCCCCAGTAAGACACTGAGATCCCTCATGGAATCCTCCAAAACAGGTTATGTAACTAAAATCGACACAGATTCCACAGACACCCACATTGCATTCTATAGTTATGTCCAAATTCTAACTGCCAATGCTCAGAAGTGCTCTGAGCTGCAACAGAATGGCATTACATAGACTGCTCCCACAGAATGTGCCAATATCCTGGCAAATTGATTTAATGCCACATTCACCCCCTCTCACCCCCAAAAGTGCCCATGTCAATACAAAAAGGGTTCCATTGCCCAGTAATCATGGCCACATAGGCAGAAAATGCACTACCCACAGCTAAGAATACAGCATCCATGGGACCAGATGACATCCTTGGCTGTGTACTACATGAACTACAAAATGGAATGGAAACTCACCTAACTGTCATGTGTAATCATAGCCTCGCATCAGTTCTGGAGCCCACTGAGTAGCGTACTGCTGCAGTTATCCCAGTCCACAAGGGGGGATCCACCTGTGATCCCTGGAATTACCATCACATCGGTCTGACGAGCCTGATTTGCATGGCCATGGAATGCATTATCAGGGATGTTTTGAATGCAGACATTGGCAACCCTCAAGCACTGGACCCCACACAGATTGGGCTCATGGAGGGCCAGTCTTGTCTCCTGAAACTGATTAACTGCTTTGACTCCATCTGCATAGCTGTTGAAGAGGGTAAGGCAGTCCACAAAGCCTATGTGTACCTCGGCAAGCCCTTCAACACCATCCCCCAGTCAGGAAACATAGATTAACATAATCCGGCCATACATCCCTATGCCACTCGATGGTTTGCCACATGGCTTACTGACAGAACCCAAACTGTATGGGTAACTGACCCCAAATCCATCCCCAGACATGTGACAAGTGGAGTACCTCAGTGTTCAGTCCAGTGACCACTGTTATTTGACATCTACATCTGTGAAGTACAGGCCAACAGTACAGGACTCTGGCTAACAAAGATAACAGATGACTGCAAAATGGGAGTCATTATGAGCCTGACTGTACTGCATGATATGTTACTGATACCAGCCTGACATCATACAGGTGGGATGGAGTACTGTTAACATTGTGTGCCCTTGCCATGTAAAGTCCTGGTTATGGCATCTGCAGCAGTTGGTAGTGTATTGCAGGGCAGATGTGTTTAGCTGTGGGGGGGAGAATACCTATTTGTGCATGACATATGTTGTTTGTGCCTGTCAACCCCAGTAATGGTGCATATGGACATATATGTTTCTGCTATGTTCCCACTTTATCTACAGATGTATTGTCTGTATATACCTATATAGATTTAAATATCTGCTTACATATATGTGTATATATGTATGTATATATATATATATATATATATATATATATACATAATCTACATATATCAATATGTTGTATCTGTTTAGACATTAATATATTTTCACACACACATACATCTACATGGAATACATTCTCTGTATTGTTGAATCACTGGACTAGATGATATGTTTGTGAATACAGCAGGATTGTGTGTATTAGAGATGGCTTAGTGGTAAATCACTTTGGCAATAGTCTGTATGGTCTTGGGTTCGAGCCTAGCACAGGTTGTTTATTTTATTGCTAGGCAAAACAAGGGCCGATGGATACAGACTGATTAAGACACTTTAAAGGAGTTGTACACGGGTTTGCGCAGGTTTGTGCGGAGGTAAGCAGTGCTAAAGTCAGGTTATAGTTTCTTATACTCAGCTGCTGAATTGCTTAACCTGTGTAGGCATTGCTTAGCTCTGCACAAACCCATGCAAACTTGCTTACAACTGCTTTAAAGTGCCTTAATCACTATGTATCCCACAGGCTGTGTTCTGCCCAGCAACAAAATATACAGCTCCTGCAAGGCTCAAACCCAGGACCCAGCACACCATAGACAACTTTATGTACTACTAAGCCATGACAGATTCAAAGAACCTTGATGTTTTCAGAAATATATCATCCAGTCCAGTCATGCAACAGCACAGAGAATGTATACCAACATCTAGATGTGTGTGTGTGTACCTATATTAATATCTAAATGGATGCAGTATATATAATTTCTAAAACTATATGCATATATATCAATATCTATGCACATATATACATGCAGATGCCTAAATCGACACATATATGTGTCTACACCTACATGTCTACATATCCAAAAGCACGTTACAAATGTACACAGATATATATCTGTGTAGATGTATACGGACATAGTTATACATATATTAGCAGATATATAAAGCTATATGGGTATATATCGTCATACATTTGTAGATAGCAATGGGAGATTAACAAATGCACATATGCTCACATGCACCGTTAATGGGGTTGAGAGACCCCACACACTATATGTCTTGTACAAATAGGCATCCCCCCCATAGCCAAACAAGTGGCTGGCCTTGATGTAACATGTATGTGTATGGTTTTGCACCCCAGCCTCTCAGCTAATTTACATCTGTTATCCCTGTATGGTTGACATGGTGATATATAGTAGGTCCACCATAAAAGAAATATATAAAACCTCCTCCTTATTGCCCACAGGTGTCACACACTCCCCCTCACCTCTACACAGGCTCCACATTGCACACACACACACCTGTCTTGTCTGGGAGTTGAACCCCTATCTAACTATTTTATTATTCTACAGCACTATGCATTTACAGTATGCACCACTTACATTACTAAAGTGCTTTTTCCCCAAAGGTGTATTTCACATTGAATGACATCAACAGGATTACCAAAGAAGGCTATTTCAACTGTACTCCATGTGACTAGCCTAAAACGCATTGCTCCCTACTCAGACAGTGAGACACACACAAAACATCCACAACTGACATGTGTGGGTATTGAACACCTGACCAAGATCTGTATTACATTTCAGCACAGAGCAGTTATAGGTCACACCACATTGATTACTACAGACCTTTTTCCACAAAGTTGTATTTTACAATGAATGACATCATCAGGATTGCCAAAGTAGGGCATTTGAAAGGTACTGTGAGTGAGTAGCCTATGATGCATTCCTCCATACACAGACATTGGAACACACACAAAACATCCAGAACTGCCATGGGTGCAGATGGAACCCTACCACAGTTCTAAATCACACTACAGCAGTACGCAGTTGCAGGATGTGCTACAGAGATTAGTGAGCTATAACCGTCCCAGAGGTGTACTTCTTGGTGGGTGACATCAGCAGCCTTGCCAAAGTTGAGTATATGAATTCTAAGGAGTGGTTGTACCCTAAAAAGCATTGTTCTCTACTCAGTCAAAGACAGATGGAGACACACAGATTCATACACACACACAGTTGCCAAGTCTGGGATTAGAACACCTACCAACTACTTTATCACACTATAGTAGTACACAGTTACAGGACGCACTATGGAGAGTACTGGGCTAGTAATTTCTCAGAGGTGTATTTCCAGCAGAGTGACATTAGCAGCCTTGCCAAAGTTGAGTATATGTACTGTATGGGGTGTGCATGAGCTACAAAGCATTTCTCTCTACTCAGTCAGACACACACAGATTCACATAACAACACACGCAGTTGCCAGGTCAGAGGTTAGCACACCTACCTCACTACTTTATCACACTACAGCAGTACGCCGTTACAGGGTGAGCTATGGAGATTACTGAGTCATGATTTCCCCAGAGGTGTATTTCTAGGTGAGTGACATCAGCAGCCTGGCCAGAGATGTGTATATGAACTGTACGGAGTGTGATTAGCCTAAAAGCATTTCTCTCTACACAGTCAGAGACCGAGGGACACACACACAAATACACACATACACAGTTGCCAAGTCTGGGGTTAGGACTACTACCTAACTAGTTTATCAGTACAGGAGTACACAGGTATGAGAAAGCCATGGGGATTACTGAGCTACAGCTCTCCCAAAGGTGTATTTCACATTGGATGACCTCAGCAGGCTTGTCACGATGCTGCTATGGGGAGGGTGGTGTGTGCATGGGCCGTAACACATTCATGTAGAGGTTGACATGCCACATGCGGGCACACATGGGGTCATTATGGGGTCATTTGCCACCGGTACGTATATACAGCTACTAGGTAACTACTTCCTTGTACATTCATTTTGCACAGCTGGCACGTACTACATGCCGTCATGCTGACAGACACTGGTGGCTAGTATCTGCATTGAGTGACACCTGCACCTCATGTGTTTGGAGCCCTTTGGCTGTGTGCTGGGTGGGACAGGCCTAGATGGCTCCTTGTTATGGTCACCCTCTTCAACATATCTATGTCTGTCTACCTTTGGCTTATTATGGTGTGTTGTCCTTACATATATGTCTGTATTCCTATCCACTGTGTATGCAAGGCAGAAGTGGTGCATTCTGAAATGTGTCTGAACTAAGAACTGCAACTGCCAGATATGTCTGGTCCACTGGTGTTTGCTGACATGGCCTTCATGTGTTTAAGTGTGTGAGCATGCCCAGTATGGCCATCTATATTGCATGTGTGGATCAATTCCAGGTAGTTTGTACTACGGTGCTGACCTTTGTGTTGTACACCGACAGGTAGCATGCTGTGTCTGCAGGGTATACATCGATCATTTGGCATTGACTGTTGCTACCTTTCTGCATAGTGGGGGAGCAGCTGACTGTTTCTACATTTCTACACAGGAGTGGGGGGCATACCTGACTATTACTATAAGTGTACATAGGATGGTGGGGCACACCTTACACTTTTACACATTTGCTAGGACTGTACTGGTATATCGGGTACACTATTTCAGTCTATTGTCTTACATATTGTGCTGGCTAGAGGCATACCATGTACTACAGATCTTAGCTTTCACTACCTATATATTAGCCTAGCCTTCACAACTTACATCCAACTGGCTGGCCTGCTGTAGTCTGTCTGTGTAGGCCTGGGGTAGGGGTTACCCATGGGGCTCATTCAGAGGCCGTAGTACAGCATTTATTTGTGTTTGTCTACACCTATCCTGCTGACTGTGACTGTTGTTGGGTATGTGCCCCCCAACTGGCATGTGTGAGTCACTTACCTTGTAGGTGCCCAAGTATTGAGGGTGGTGATGCAGGGCTGCCTATGTTGGATGCACATAGTACACTCCCTATACATGGTTGAGCACAGGTAGTGTCATGTTTGGCATCCCTTTTACTGTATGTGCGAGTCGGAGAGATTGCCATTCCCTGGGTCCCTACTGTGTCAGTGCATGTGCTATGCATTGCCTCTTTGCCAAGGCCAGGGCATACTGGGCATGCCTACTTCTACCTGCTGGGGAAGGCTCAGGTTGTTCATCCTCTGAGTCAATCTGCCCCTGTGCAGGCCTTGGCACTGGTGGGCGGCTGTGTGGCCCTGCCCCATGCTGTTCCTGCTGCAGCTGTTTCCACAGGATCATATTGTGTAGCATGGCACATACAAGGACAATTTGGGTACATGTAGTTGGTGAGTCTGCAAGGCTCTACTAGATGTGTCCAGGCACCGGAACCGTAACTTGAGCATCCCAAACACACGCTCTATAATGATTCCTGTTTGTGCGTGTGCATCATTATGGAGTTCTTGTTCGGGTGTGTGTGCATTTCTGATGGGTGTCATCAGCCATGGCTCCAGTGCATATCCAGGATCCCCCACTAGGTGACTGTGTGAGATGTCCCCATTAGCAAATGTCTGGTACAGCTGCATCAGATGCCAGATGTGGGAATTGTGGTAGCTTCCAGGGCAGCCAGCACATACATTCATTATTATGCCCTGGGCATCGCACATGACCTGGCAGTTGGAAGGAAAGCCCTTGTGGTTGATGTAGACCCTACTCCGCTCACCTGGTGGTGCTTTAATGCATATGTGCATGCAGTCTAGTGCACCCACTACCTCAGGGTATTCTGATGTTTGGTGGAGACGCATATTGCTGGCCAACGCCTCACGGGTGATGGGGAAGTATACATGCTAACTGACATGTGCTGACATGGCATCCAGGAACTGTTTGAGTGCCCTGGATGCTGATGCTTGAGAAATCCCCATCATATCCCCAGTTGGCCTTTGGAAGGTACCTGTAGCTAGTATTCTTTGGCCTACACATACCTTGGTATCCACTGGGATGGGTTCCCCTCTGTTAGTTCTGTGTGAGGCGTGGCCGGCACAGCTCAACAATTTGCTGTAGGAGGTCCCTATCCACCCTATAGTGCTCCACTATCTCCAGCTGATGTAGCCCTTGATAGGTTACCCTGGGTCTGTACACTCTTCTCCATCTCCTCACTGTGGGTTGCTCAGCAGCATTCACATCCTCACCACCCTCAGCCTCTTGCACATGTTGGTTTATGATAGTAAAAGCAGCCCCTAACATTTATTCTCTTGCTTTCATTTTGTAAAATTTCCCTGTCTATATACACAGGTGGTGCAGAGTTTTGGGAAAAACAAGTGAGAATGGTGTTTGCATAGTTTATAGTGGTGTGCTGGGCTGGTCTGGTCTGCTGCCTGTGTAATTGGCTGATTCTTATACATTTCACATGTCAGCTAAGCTAGTTCTCCTTGATTACCTTCCTACTGCTATTTTCCCTTCCCATTGCCTCCCTGTTTATGCCCGTGTGTGCGCCGCACAAATGGAGTGCTCATATGTGCACAGAGCTGCTTTTTCCTGGTTTAACTTCCTTTTTCTTCCTGTAAAACCTGGTGCGCAGTGAGCACACCCGCGTACACTTTGTAAAGTGTGCTAGGCAGGTTTAGACACACCCCTAGCTTAGCTGTGCTAACCTAGGAGCAATCTTGAGCCACAGGTCTCCAATCCACCTACAGTATGCCTGACACACACCCCCATGATGTCACCTATATCCTAGTCTTGCACCCAGCTATTTATATTCTTACACTCTTGGGACCTGCCTCACACCCTGGGAAAATCTGGGATTCACTAACCTTTCCCTCATTTGCACAGGATTGCCTACTAATGTATAGTTACATGTCCCATACTGAGCCTCCCCCTTTAGCAACTACTACTCACTGGCCAAGTTGTTGTTTGCCTGTCATTGCTTTGCATGGCAGAATACTGATTTTTGTTAGAATGCTCATTTTCAGTTTATTTTATTATTTTCCCCCGATCCCGTTTGTGCACTGCTGCCCAATGCTTAAACAGCAGAGTTCAGTGAAAAAAAATAAAAGTTGATTTTTTCATTTTTTAAACATTTTGCAATGCCAATGGTCTTATACCTGTCCACTGGCATGCTTACTCACTGATATGCAGCCTCTATTTAGAGCTGTCATAGCTTCGTTATGTAATTTGCAGAAATGTACTCTGTTACTAACTGAGTACATTTCTGAAGATAGCACTAGTCTTGCATGGACTATTGCAAGCATCTGGGATTGCAAAATCACTGCATTTGCATGGATTTCTCCTGCAAATTAGGTGATTTGCATACCAGGGCTTAGTCCATGGAGGATTAGTGCTGGAGCTCTTGTGCACGCCCCTGCAAGCTGTTCCTGGATCGCACGGCAGACATATTGCCTGCGCATGGACGCCTGCATTCATCTTACACTCCGTGCAAGCTTTTGAGAATCTGCGGGATACTCTGAGGTTTGATTTATACATGCACTCACACCTGTGAATGGCTGCAAAGGCTTACTAGCTATGCCACCTTTTGTCTAGACTATAAGGTAGTTATCACTGCCACCAGCCACCTCATTATCAGCTACTTTAAGGCCCTTAACAAAGGGTGTCCAATCTTACTGTGTAATGTTACTATTAATACAAAGGGTATTATGACCAAGAGCAAGGCTATTATGAGTGGCCTACACAGTGTCACCAAATAAATATGTAATTACTCTCAGAACCTAAATATCTCTAAACAGATCAGCCACAATGAAATTTGTAAATGTATTTAGTAATAAATAAAAGAGCAAGACAATACTAAATATATATTTACAATGACACAGTTCAAAATCACAGGAAATATTTAAAACAACATTGCAGGACAGTCGCAAATAAATAAAGAAAAATATCTAAGCTAAGCTTTACTATATTCCTGACTGTATCTAAGAGAGTTACTATACCCTAGGTAACTTACTTAAGAGCAAGGTCGATGTGGTGAGTGGATCTTCTAGTTGTTGTCAGGTCAAAGACAGAATACAGAATGCTGTGTCTTACTAAGAGACTTCTTAAATTAGTATTGATAATGTTACTGCTGGGCTAGCTTGCAGAATGACATAATTTCTTGTCATCTGACTTTAGCCCAGGTTAATAGAGCTGAGGAGGGACACTATTATCACAGAGAGACTCCTAAACAATGGAACAAAATCCCCGTACATGTGAGGCAGAGCACCTGGCTGGCCTTGTTCAAGAGATGAATGATGGATGGAGATGAGACCCCAGATACCCTCATATTCACTTCTGCTGCTGCTTGACAGAGGCACAGCAAAATAATAGGCATAGTTTTATTCAAATCTAAAGGTGGCTAAAGCCACACCATGGGTTAGGCTAAATTATTGCCCTTGGGGGCAGATAGCCTAGTATGAACATATGAACCTATGAACCTATAAAACTCCCACTGCTGGTATCTGGCAGTAGTTAGCATCTACCTGTGAAAATACATAGACAAGGGCTTTTCCTCAGATATTTGACAATAGATGCTGGAAGTCATAAAATAATAATACACTTCCAAGACAATACAGTAAGTTTCCTAGTTTTAGACATTGTGTCTCTTTGATGCCATAATGTAATGTAATTTCAGCTATTTTTCTGAAATTTACTATACTTAGGTTAGCCTCCAGTATGCCAGTTTCCACTTTTGAAATGTATACATTTAAACAGTTACAATAGTGCATGTACATTTCTGTTCTTTTCCAGTAGTGCACAATGTGGATCCATTTTTAAGCTCAGTACTTTATAAAATATATTTTCTGCACATCTCTGTACAAACCTAGTTTGATATATACATGACATACCGTTCTAATAAATTTGTAACACAAGCATCTTACATGAAGCATGTTGACATTCACAAATACATAACCATTTACAAAATTCCAGAAAGCTGTGCTGGCAGTATATCCCTTTGTCACACTTCTATATAAATCATGTTGATACTCACAAATGGCATATAATTATTTGCAAAATTCCAAATAGCTATGCTGGCAGCATCTCCTTTCGTGACACAGCTCATAAAATTATTTCCTTAGTTACACCCATTTGCATATCCAATATTCCTAACAGAGTACTCTGTAAAGAATTTTTGAAGTCTGGCAACACAGTACACTCCCAAAATATATGTTCCAAGCTAGATCTTTCTTCCTCATCACACCTCCAACATTTGCAATCTACCTGTAGAAAAATTCTTATGAGTCTACTTAGGGTATAAAATGCCAGTGCAAATACTTCCAAGTAAAAATCCTGAATTTTCTGGAATTTGTTGCATACTTGGAATATCTCCTCCCATTGTTCCCTTGTGAATTCTTTATCCAGTCTCTCTTCCCAATCTTTTCTAACTTCCTCTGATTGATTCCTATAGTTATCGTGCAATATTTATATGATCTGATAACTATTACTTTTTTATCAGCAGCTTCTGTTTCAGATTCAACTAAACACTCTACCAGAGCAGATCTTTCAGTTATTATCCCTTTCTCTTTGCCTATATTCTGATGTTGATCCCTGATATGGAATGTTGTCTCTATCCTGCAGTCCAAATGTCCTCCCGCCCTCTTCCCACTCTACTACCTTTCCCCCTCTAGTTATTTGCTCCCAATACCTTGGTACCTTTGCCAGTTTTCTCCAACAAATGCCAGCCCCCACTTGCCTCTTCTCTATTATCCTAATTACAGTCATCCCTATTGGTATAATCTCCTTTCTCCATTCTTGTGTTAGTTTAGTTCTTAGAATGCTTTCTGCTACTTTATGTTTATAATAGTTTTATGGCTGTTATTCTTCTGAAAGGATCTGCATCCAAAATCCTGCTGTCATTTTTTCTTGAATTTCTCCCATTTCATCATCATCTCTTTCATCTTCACCAACTCTCCACTGCCCATAACCCACCACTACATCTCCCAAATTTCAGCCAATCTCTACAGCAGCACAGAAATAGACTACCTCCCACTTAAATGCCATCAAACCAGACAAAAATGAACCACTATTTGGAAACCACAAACAACTAAGCAAACTTATAACAAATTTATTTCATATATTATGAAAACTAAAACTCAGTGGTGACATCCACCCAAACCCTGGCCCCAAGACTACCAATAAACAAACTACCACTTACACCTCAATCAACTACACCATACCCCTTCACCCCAAGCAACACTCCCTGCTGTTCCTTAATATAAATTTAAGAAGTATACTAAACAAAATCCATGACCTCCTTGCACTAATTGACTTACTTTCCCCTGACATAACCATTTTGACGGAAACTTGGCTTAAGCCACATGTCAAAAACAATGAACTACTTCCCCCAGGGTTCAATATATAGACTCAATCGTCAAAATAAATGTATAGGAGGTGTAGCAATAATGTTTAAACAAAAATCTAGCCCTAGAAGTTATCAACACCACACTTCCTACATCTAACAATTCAGAATTTCTCATCACCAAACTGAATATCAACAAGAACAAAGCACTTATCATAGTGGTTATGTCCCTCCAGGAGATAACACTAGCACAGTTGAAGACATACTTCACTGGCTATCCACAACCTTCCACCAAGAAACCATAATTATGGGTGCCCTCAACACTGACTGGTCCACCTATAATTCCAATAATCCATCCAATTTCTAAAACCTATATGGTTTTTCCCAGCTCATACAAAACCCCAAAAGAATAGACAAAACCTCCAACAGACAATCCATCCTGGATTGGACTCTCACAAGTAAAAATAACACACCTCTTCTAGCAGGATGCCTCCCCAGTACCATAAATGACCACCTACCCACATACCTAATCAGAAACAATCTTAGTCCACCTAGACAAGTAGTCTATAGGCTAATCTGCAACAAGAAAAAGTTTAATACCCACATTTTTAACTCCCTCTTCCAACAAATTAACTGGTCCCCTCTCAAAACACTACCACTAGATGACGCTGTTCAACACTTTAACACCACTTTCCTCAACATCCTAAACAGCCTTGCCTGCTGCAGAATAGCTAGAATAAAGCATTACCACACACCCTGGCTTAGAAACAACACCAAAGACCTATTAAAAGAAAGGGACAAGGCATAGGAATACTGGCTAACTAACAAAAGCAATGACACCCTTCTACTTTTCAAACAACTTAGGAATAAAGCCAAATTCCCGATAAAAGCTTACAAAAAAGCCTACTACATCACTGCACATCAAAGAAACATAAACAACCCCCCAAAATTCTGGGCCACTATAAACAAACTCCTGCAACCTGGAAGTACATCTACTCCCAGTCCTACCACATCCCCATCAAATGATAACATTGCAACACAATTCAATTCCTTTTTCATAAACACAATTCACTCACTTATTGACTATGACCAAAACATCACTACTACAGTCCCCATAGCCAACAATGAGGGTGTAAAGTCCTTTTCCTTTAACCCTGTCCCAACCCATACCATAAAAAAACTACTCAGTAAGCTCAAGCCCACCAGCTTAGCTGCTGACAACCTCCCTTCAGAATTCCTCAAAGCTGCCTCCGAAGTCATAGCCCACCCCAATTCTATCCTCATCAACTGCTCTATATCTGAGAACTATGTCTCACTACTCTGGAAAGTCTCCTATATCACCCCACTGCATAAAGGTGGCAACTCTACGAAGCTTACTAATTACAGGCCCATTGCCATTCTTTCACCCCTCTCCAAAATACTAGAAAATGTATTCACTCCCAGCTTCTAAACTACCTTCTCTCCAATAACCTATCAAACATACAAAATAATTTTCGCCCCCACCACAGCACCACAACTGTCCTCAGTTTTACTAACACAATAAATAAACACAGAAATCAGAATAAATATGTCTCATCCATCTTTCTAGATCTCTCAAAGGCATTTGACACAGTTTCATACCAAAAACTGCTGTCAGAACTGGCCACATTACATGTCAGTCATTCTTCCTTAGCTTGGTTCCACAGCTATCTAACCAAATGCCAGCAGGCTTTTAGATGGCAACAGGAGCTATCATCTTTGCTCCCTGATAACATAGGAATTCCACAAGGCTTCATATTAGGCCCCCTACTTTTTACCATCTTCACAAATCAACTCCATAAATCCACATCTCTCGCCTCTGTCATCCAATATGCAAATGACATGACCCTGATATGCTCCGCCCCCTCTCTGACACAACTTCATACTATAACACAACAATCCTTCCTAGAAGTAGAATCCTGGCTAATTAGCACTAACCTCATATTGAACCCAGTCAAGACCAAACTCATGCTCTTTCTCCCCACCAAAATACCCAATCCCTCAGCCACTTTTCAAATCCACTCCTCCAACAACACAATCATAAGCACCAGTTCACATACCAAATTACTAGGTGTCACAATTGATAGCAAATTAAAATTCGACCTACACCTCTCTCAAACCATAAACACATCAAACTAGGCTTTCTTTACTGAATTAATCCTTTCCTAACTAGCCATTCTATACTAAGCATCGCCAGGACTCATCTCTTATCTACTGTTCTCTATGCTTTTCCCATCTTTACAAACCTTAACAAAACTGACCTTACCAAACTTGAATCAGTTTTGCCTGTTCTTGTTCTGAGAGATTCCCCTTGTTCTGCAATATTTTAAACTTTGTCAGCCCTTCTAAACAATTCCTGTTACTTCTTAATTATATATTTTTCTTTTATTTCTACCTTATTTTAAACTCCACTTTCATTTTATCCCGCTCACAAGCTCTAACCACTGAAGAAATTTCTATCTTCCCTAATAATTCTTGATTAATTTCTACTACACATTCCTCAAATTCCTCTTTTTTAACAGGTAGCTGGAGAAGTGACAGTGTCTCATTTTTACTTCATTAGCCTGCATTTTTATCTTAGTTGTTATTGGCACATGAACTAAAATAGTTATTGGATATGTGTAAAAGCTTTCAATTAAATGTATATGTTCTTGTGAATTATAATTTCTGTCTAGTCTAGACCAGTTATTGTACTTTGGGGAATACTACGTACATTCTCACTTCCATACCAAATATTCTCATAAATTTCTTTCGAAGTTTACCCTCTTTTGTTATATTTTTCCTTGGTCACAAAAATACATCTTCACTGTGGCAAATCAAACTATGGTCACCACCTATTATGAATTTTGTTATGCCAGATATGAAAAATTTGAATACAATGTGTTTCCTTAAAGAAAGAAAGTGATATTCCCTACTGAAAGCTGATTATTTCTCCTAAAATATTCTTAAGTTCCATAATAGCAGTGTTAGGTGGAATAGAAATACACGCTAGCATAATCTTCTTTGTCAGTAGCCCCTTACTACAACAAATTTGCCATTATTATCTTTGTTCCTCTTTTATCACTATTGGAGTCCTCTAACAATTAGTATATGTGCACCCATTTTCCCTTGTCTCTGATACTCTGTTGAATATCCATCCTGAAATCATTCCTTTATCAAATTCACATGCTCATATCTTTCTAAACATGTCTCTTGATGCATTGCTATTTGCACTCTGCAGTTCTTCATATAACTCAGTACTTTTTCCTTTATGTCTATACTTGTGAGGACATTTCCATTCCAAAACAATATGGATAGACTAGCCATTACAAAAAGAAGTTATTATCCCCACCTATTATATATAAACCAATAAACCTTACAGAAACAAGTATCAATAAGTGATCAAAATCTCCAGCCTACAAAATCTACTAAATGACACAGTCAGGATGCAGTAGACTAACAACCAAGAACAAATATCCTTTCCATGATTTTCAAACAATTTTATTAAAACCAAAGTGAAAAATATATACTAAGGAAAAATTAAAATGTAGTAATGAGTTCCAAATAAACATTAAAATCAATAAAAACATAGGAATATCACAATTTCAGTACAGCATTTGAACTGAACATTTGTTAAAAAATACATTAAATCTGTAATACATAAATCCCTAAAACCATTTAAATAATAAAATATTGAGACACACCCCCGGATTCACTAATCCTCCATGTAAGACTTAATAAGTCTTACTCGGAGGCTGCAGTTGAACGGTTTGACGTCAGCGTGCCATGAATATTCATGAGGGCACGTTGACTCAACCGTAACTCTTACATGGACTGAGTAGGAAAGCAGGGGGCATGTCCGACTGCCAAGCAGTCTAAATGTGCACGCCCCTGCAAGGTTATAAAAAGCAAAATGTCAACACACAAGAGTGAGTTTGCTCTAATGTACTTGCACCCAACACCACACTCCCTGACACTGTAAACCCCCATCACACTTATATAAAGTAAATAATTATATATATTTTTTTAAATCCACGATATAGCTCCCCGTATTTGCGTGTGTGTGCGCGGGTGTGCCCATTGCTTAGCTGAAGTTAGCAATTCTGACATGGAAGAACATAAGAAAGAATGTTTATGCAAATCACACCAAATTGCAATAGCGTAATGGTAGAGCATATGCACAAAGAGAAGGCTTTCACGGTTTGAGTCCCACTACTCCCCTTCTTATTTATGTTTTAAATCAGTATTTGAAATAATACCAGGCATATATGATTAAAATTTTATTAAAAGCAGTGACATGGCCAATGTATCAGTGAACAAAATATATATTTTTAAAGGACCCAGATAGCCTGGTGTTAAGCAACGTTTTACACAGCTAAACAGAGGTGCCCGTAGTTTAATAGCGCTTTATCCAGCTAAACAGAGTTGCCCATTGTGTAATAGCGCTTTACCCAGTACAATAGAGTTGCCCAAAGTTTAAAAGCGCTTTACCCAGTGCAATGTGTTTGTGCAGACGTGTGCCCCGTGCCAACCAGGGCACCATAGGGCACCAGGGAGCAACGTAGAGCTAAGTTGCTTAAACGCAGCCACACCCCCTAGCCTGTCTAGACAGTATTAAAATAAAAGAATGACAAGGTTCGAACCCAGGACCCTTTGCAGCATAATCAAAGTACAGAACCACTAAGCCATGACAACATAGGGGAAGCAGCCTCTATTAACATTCATAAACTTACGAATGGTAGTTTAACCATTACTAAGCAGGTCTGCAGTCAGCCGAGAATTTTACAAAATGGCCAATCACAAGAAAGTGTGGGAAATGCAGCATAGTTAAGCCCCATAGGTGGGAATACTTGCCATAAGTGATTGTAGCTCACATTTGCAGTCAGAATGGCAGGTGCAGGAGAGGGTTCACGCTTCCAAGCGCAATGTTGGGGCATTGAGGAGTCCAAATACATGGTTTGGCTCCTTGTCCACAGTCACGAGACAAGACTCCTGCAGGGCCAGTTCCAAGGGATGGAATACAAGGTAGAGGCTTGGAACCGGTTAGCTCGTGACCTCACCAGTGCCACAGGCATTCCCTCACCAGTGCCACAGGCATTCCCCGGACTGGTGAGCAGGTCCGTCACCACCATGCAGACTTGAAGAGATGAAAGCAGGACCGCCTGAATCAGTGGATACAGGAGGCCCATGGGATGCAGTATGCCCCACAACTGAGTATGTAGCCATGGAATGCAGTATGTAAGAATTGATAATGGAGTATGTATAACGGATAGGTATGTCTCAATATCCCTTCATTTACTTTACAGCTGCAGGTGACCGTGCTGTGAATCAACAAGCCTATGCTGATAGGCTACTAAGGTTGCACCACCAGGCAGGTTAGTGATTATTCTGCATGTATTGTTGTATAAAATATGGGATAAAGCATGAAAGAAAGTGTTGTAGTGCAATAAAACGGCCATAGAATTGCCTGAATACATTCTCTGCATGTACTGTCAGATAAAAATGTCAGAGAGGCAGAAAAAGAGTGTAGTAACCCATTAAGAAAGGTAACATATGTCTGGAATAATATCCCTTCAGGCACTGCCATATAACATAAGTGAGTGAGCCTGAAAAAAGATTGTTCTAACCTATTAATAAAGGTATAATATGTCTTGAACATGTCTGCCATAAACACCGTTAAAACAAATAAAGGAGTGAACCTGTGGAAAAGTGTGGAATTTCATTAATAAAGGTCTAAAACCCAGAGTGCGTCTGTGTCACAGAATCTGAAAAGTTGTTGTACCCTTGCATTATACAAACAGTACTGATTGAAAATGTGCTGGCAACCCAGAGTTATGCAGTCCCATATAAAGTGGGTGATGGAAGTGTTAGTAGCTGTGAAACATATATACAGTCCACAATAGTCAGTTACTGGCTGGCATGAATAAGTAAACCTGGCACACATGTAGCATGTAATTATTCACCAGAAATGTGAGTGTGTGTTACGAAATGCAGGGTTCTGTACAAATTGAAGTGAAAATGTCATGTGAAAACATCCCAGATATGTAGATAAAGAAATGTAAATGCAAACAAGAAATATGTAGCAGTAACACCTGAATCCTGGACAGTTAGTATGTCAGATATGGGTCAGGCATATATTGAACTAGCCAAACCCATGACACAACCTAATGTATGGTGGCAAGTGTAATAATACAGGTATGGGATATACAACTGCAGTCACTGGGAATGAAGTGTAGACTAAAAGGTCATTATAAGATGTTAACTGAGGTTTTTTTCTACACCCTACCGTATGTGCATAAACCGTGTAATTCCACACCTCAATGGGTATGTGTAACCTTAAATATTTGTTGGGACATATGTCCTATTGTTTATAAATATTTGCATTGATGTTGATGCATGTGCCCTGTTCAAACACCATGTTCATGGTGGCCTATTGCTACCAAACATCCCTGCATGCTGTTGGAATATCCAGTGTCATTCAATATATGCATGTGTTATGCTTGCTGTTCAACTGTTGGAACCTTGGTGTGTTGGGTTAATGGGAATATGACTGCATGCTGTTACAACTAATCTGGAATGCTGTTGTTTATGTTGTAATTAAACACACCTAATCACAGAACGTATGGGAAGGCTGGTGCCAGCAGTCCCATCTGTCCCTCCTCAGTTGGCGAGTGCACCTGGCACCAGCAGCTCCAGTGCCCAGCCCGGGCTCCCCTCCTCCATTGGTCATGTGCCACCTTTGGGGTGGAAGCACTGCAGGGGATAGGGCTCGTCCCCCCATGCAAGCGTGGGTGGAGAAGGGCCACCTGTCACCCTTCGAAGGGTCCGGGCTGTGGTGCGTAGGGAGATCCAGTGTTCAGTCGCTGATCCCCTATGCCAGCTGGAGGCGAGCGTGGTGTGTCTCTTGGGTGAGCCTGCCCATCCTACTCAGCCCCCAGCACAGCCACCCTTGGGGCTGTGAAAGTGCAGTTGTGACTGCCCATGGGTGGGGATCTCAGTTCCACTGTTACTGTCTGTGGGCTCATGGGCTTGCGATTTCCAAATATCCTTCCCCATCAATTGTGTTCACCCACCATATGTGTCAAACTCTGCCCCTGTATGTGTCTTGTTTGTCTTGTCTGTTTACCTCCCCAACCTACCTCCCCAAATATACCTACTTCCTCTACCTCACATTCCACTCTCACCTGAAAAAAAAAAAAGGGCAATCTGTTCCCACAAAAAAATTACGCCCCATACATAGCTGCCCAATTCACACACTTGTCCACTGGACATGTAAACTGATAATTCTAATTGGCAGTACAACATATTTTGTTGTCCTCACCCCTCTGTCAGGGGTGGAAGGTTTCAAATTTCACACCAAATTTCATACATATGCACAGCTGTTGCTGGTAAAGAAATGGGCAGCTATGGACGTTCCCTACACCCATCCTGCACATCCTGAGCTGGTTTCCCTACTGTCTTTCCCTCTTTGTGCCCCCTTTTTCACCACTTTCCTATCTCCCCATTTTCTTTTCTTTAAAAGAAATTAGCGCGGGGGTTAGCGGGAGTAAGCACTTTTAAGCAGTAGTTAGCGGGGCTGCGCGAGTGTGAGCTTGTGTGTGCTTAGCTAAGTATCGCTAAGCATCACGCAAACCCGCTTAAAAGTGCCTTAGTCACTCTGTATGACAAGGCCCTTGTATTGCTCAGCAGCAAAATAAAATACCCTTGTCAGTCTCAAGTCCCCCACCTTGGACTCACCAGTCTGCATGATGTGCCACTAAGCCACAGCAGATATACAGTAACTTGGTGCTGAAAGAAATATAACATGCATTATAAGGAGTGAATGCAAAGGGAAAATAGGAAAGCCATAGGAATACATTTCAATAAAGAAATATAACATGCATTACAAGGAGTGAATGTAAAGGGAAAATAGGAAAGCCATAGGAATACATTGCAATAAAGAAATATAACATGCATTACAAGGAGTGAATGTAAAGGGAAAATAGAACAGCCATAGGAATACATTGCAATAAAGAAATATAACATGCATTACAAGGAGTGAATGTAAAGGGAAAATAGGAAAGCCATAGGAATACATTGCAATAAAGAAATATAACATGCATTACAAGGAGTGAATGTAAAGGGAAAATAGGAAAGCCATAGGAATACATTGCAATAAAGAAATATAACATGCATTACAAGGAGTGAATGAAGGGAAAATAGAAAAGCCATAGGAATACATTGCAATAAAGAAATATAACATGCATTACAAGGAGTGAATGTAAAGGGAAAATAGGAAAGCCATAGGAATACATTGCAATAAAGAAATATAACATGCATTACAAAGTGTGAATGTAAAGGGAACATTGGAAAGCCATAGGAATACATTGCAATTAAGAAATATAACATGCATTACAAGGAGTGAA
This sequence comes from Protopterus annectens, assembly GCF_019279795.1. NCBI lineage: Eukaryota > Metazoa > Chordata > Ceratodontiformes > Protopteridae > Protopterus > Protopterus annectens. The sequence continues at coordinate 450,990,965 of NC_056744.1, read as the reverse complement.
TGTAAAGCGAAAATAGGAAAGTCATAGGAATACATTGCAATAAAGAAATATAACATGCATTACAAAGAGTGAATGTAAAGGGAAAATAGGAAAGCCATAGGAATACATTGCAATAAAGAAATATAACATGCATTACAAGGAGTGAATGTAAAGGAAAAGTAGGAAAGCCATAGGAATACATTGCAATAACTACTGTTGTATGCCAGTTAATTCCCTAATTCCAAAAGAAAGTATATATTCCCATGTATCCAGTGTTACCATTAGGAGATGTGAGTAAACTTACACACTGAGAAGAGTGTACTGGAAGAAGCAACAGTCAGGTTTCAGTACAACATGCATTTCACTGGCTACAACCCAGCTTCAGATATGAGACATACACCAACCTTCTGACTGACACAACAGTGTCCACAGCAAACAAGCATGGTCCCCACCTTGCAAAACTGAAAGGCCTACGCCTACCTAACCTATCATTTTATAGCAGTGTCCTGAAATCACAGTGAGAACTGCAATTACCACACAGCAGGCTGTATGCAATTACTAAATGGTGGGCACCAATTGGTGCAGAGGCCATCAGATGCACATGTGCAAATACCTACAAAACCAGCCTGTACTTACTGTCCACACAT
>NC_056744.1:450955339-450987839 GCF_019279795.1 Protopterus annectens | reverse complement strand
GCACAGTGTGATAGCTTAGTGTGAGGTTGTTTCTGTCATAGTCGTTTGTGTCCTAGGTGTGAGGCCAGAGAAAGATGTGTCAGTTATTGGGATGCAGACATAGTAGGATGGCATATGTTGTGACATAGTTTCTTGTGTACGACTGTGGTATCCCATCATAGACAGAAGCAATACATGTATGACCAGTAAGTAGTACTGCTGGTGAATCCAGCTGACATTTGCACTGTTGTACTACCTGAAGCTGTAGGCCTAAACAGCGCAGTATGGTGTATGTTCACATTCCCTGGTAACACTGTCTTGTGTGTTTCCTGTAGTCTGCACAGATTACATACCTCAGACATAGGTATCTGTAAGTAGGGGCACACAGTACTGTAAGGAACACAGGAAATGCTCATCTGTGTCAGCATACATTTGTGCGTTGTATGACTGTCTGATGTGTGTGTAATGATGCCTGTACCATGTCCGCAATCACATGTGTGTTGCAGGGTTTGCGTGTGTACCTAGCAACATGTATACTCTGTTACAGCAGTATGCCAGCTATAGTAACAACTGTGCACATATGTTAGGTAGGGGTATGGCATCAACAACTAGGGTGGGTTACTGGTTATACTGTAACTGTACTTCACATTCATTGCAATGGATGTCATCCCAAACACTGTGCCGAGTACTGGTGTATACTGGTTTGTTATATGGAGTGTGGCAGGCACTGTTACCCAGTTGTGGGCTGAGCACTGATATGTGGTATTGAATGAGTGCATCCTCTGACAAATGAACAGATGCTATATATGGCAGTTAACTGATATCTGTACTGTATAATATTAAGTGTGCCACATGACTTGCTCACACATATCGTTTACTTGTCTTCCAGGCTTGTGGCTCATCAAAGGAATCCCTCCTACACAGCTGCAGAAGAACAGGAAATCCACCACAGCCTGGTTCAGCACTATACCCTGTTGTTTTCCAGGGCCAGCCAGCACCAGCAGGAGCGTACTGCACTGTGGCAAGATCTTGTTCGTCGGGTAAATGACATAGGCATGCATAACCGGACATATGAGCAGGTACACCATCACTGCAGTGATTTAATTAGACATGTCCGGCGGCATGTGTCTAATATCCATAGACAACAGCTTGCCACAGGTGGTGGGGTGGCCATACATCCCCCTTCACCAGAGTGGAGGAACTGCTCCTAAGTGTGGTGGCTCCTGGCCTACAGCAGCAACAACATCACACATGTGTCATCATGGAGGCCAGAGCCACCCAGCATGGTGACATGGAGCGTGCACGTAACATGCCTTAGCTGTAGACTACTGTTACCTGCATTGTTAGATTATGCATGTGTGAGATGTGTACTGTGTTTAGCAGTTGTGCTGCCTGTTGTGTGCAATACTGATATTGTGAATAGTATCTGTACACCTAAGCCTGTTGTTCTACTGTAGTTTAACACACTCACAGTAGCAATGCCACAGTTGTGGCCACTGACAAACTGTGTCATATTCTTGTAGGTCCCTCTGGTGAGACAGCAGGGCAGACGACACATGCTGATGAGTGTGTTAACACTTTAAAGTTGGTATTGAAATGTGCATGTCATAGGTGAGGTGTAGGCCATGTACACATAACACACCTACGCATAATGCATGCTGTGCATGTTTGCTGTGAGACATTAAACATCTCAGCAAAGTCAGTAGCTGCCTCAATCACATGCAATGCACAGAGCATCAGACACAAATGTGGCAACACTGTACTGCAGATTGGATAGGCATAGTTGACACACATGTACACAAAATAACACGTTTGTCATACGCAGTACACCTCAACATGCTACACATGTTGTAAGCGGACAGCCGCTGCCAGGTCACACTTCAGTATCCCACATGTCATCCACACACCACACATATTATACCTGAGGGGTAGCGGCCTAGCATGGGGCTGTGCAACACTCTTCAACACATAACACAGTCATGTTAGGTAATGCTCCCTATTGGGCACCTCACACACCCTTGTGCAATGTGGCTGTGTAATTGTGAACTTAGCCACAGCACTGCGGTTCAGGTACAGCATGCTAGGCGGTGGTCTAGCACACTTTAGTGGCCCTGAGTGACCACATGATGCATGATGATGATGGCTAATGGTACTACACCCCATACAGTTACAATGGCCCTGTCCAGGATTGGTATTCCATCACGTAAGCATGCACCACTCATCCCACGTGTGTACATAGCATGCATGTGCTACACCTGTGTCCACAATTATCTGCTACAGACACAGACACTGCAATCAGACATGTAAATCCATGTGACACACAGATAACACATGCAGCCATGGTATGTATACTTGTGAGTGATGGTGCACAGGACATTGCAGAGCGTATAATACTTGCACAGAAATGTTGTGTCCTTGTACACATTGTGTTCCAGGGTGTAGGCAATCACTGAACATGTACACACATGCACCACAGCCATGTACACTGTCATTAACTATGGCTGTCTACACTCACATTGCATGGACTTGATCAACACTTATTCTACATGCTGACACGTGTGACGTGACTGTTTGCCTTGTGATACTGCCACCCACCTTCAACCACTATTGAGTATGTTTTGGATTGCTGTTGTGTGTGTGTATCTGCTGTAGTGAGGAGTGTGCATGTGTGCATGTGTTCATGTGTGCATGTGCAGACCGTAAAGTGTGCTGCCTGTCTTCCTCTCACAGGTGCTGAGTTAGGGGTTGGCGAAAGTAGCACGTGACCTGAAGCCACTGCCACGGATAGTGGTGATGATGACACATGTATTTTGGCACAAGGAGATTTGACAGGGTCTGTCATTGGTCCACCAATTGACAGTACACAGCGTTCAACCCCATCTATGTGCACACTCATACTGCCATTACATCCCTCACCACCAATGGCCATAGGCAAGGGACAGCATACAGTTGGCATTGACCAGGAGAGTGTGGTACCCATGGCACTTGCATCCCCTCACAGCAGCCACAGCCATAGACCCAGAATGGTACCACATAGGCGGAGGTCCATGGGTTCTCAGCGGAGCACCACTGGTCATATTGCCCTTGGCAGGCATGCCCTCACAGGTCTTATGACGACCACTATGTTCCGGGCTGTAATGCAGGCTCAGGCATGTATGGAACGGTACACCAGGCAGGGACTTAGGGCACAGAGGGCACATTACACCGCTATCAATGACAGCATCCATGACCTTGCTGGTGCCATCCGGACTTACACCGAGGTCATTGATAGACATTGGGGGGAGACAAGAGATGCCCTCCACAACATGTCTTCCTTGAGCCAGGACAGTGCGGGATGGTTGCGACGTCGACACGGACGCATGCCTGCAACAGCAACAGCTGGCAGTACTCGCGGATGGCCCACAGTTCACAGCCACTCCCATAGTGGCAGTACCAGCCCCAGCAATGCTGGCGCTGGCCTGTCCATTGACCGTCCCAGTAGACCACGTGCATGTGGCTCTGGCCAGTCCCAGCAGGGACATGGGTCCAGTCATCATGCCTCTGCCTCTGATGACAGTACCCAGTCAGGGTTGGTACCTGATACTGTCCATAGCATCCTTGCCAGGCACAGGTACTGTGTTCGTGGCCAGAGACAGTGATCTGTACAGCCTAGCAGGTATAGTCTGTGGCTGTCCCACAAACCACCGTATATGGCAGCCACATGGTGTAGCTGTGTGCATGCAGACACACACATTAAGCAAACAACTAGGGCTCACACATACACACACACATTACATCAACATTGGCCCATGCTGTACTGTTGTCCCTCACACACACACACACACAGACATGTCAATTGGATGTGTCAATGTCAGGCTCTGGCAAACAACAAAATGCCCTGTGCATATGATGATACCTGTGCCACCTCCTGTCATCTACATTATTGACGGTGGGACAGGCTAACATGGTGCTGATGCACAGGGTGACACTATAGCAGTGTAGCAATAATAGCAAGTTGTCAACAAGGAAGTGTAACTACATCCTTGTAGGTATATCTGAGCAGACATTATGCATCAAAGCTCTGATTGTCAATGTAGCATTGTTTACACCACTGTTAGGTTTGAGTATGTATTATCCACCCATGTGTCACTTGGCTGATGTGTGATGTGTTGCCAGTATGTGTTAGTGAGTGGACAGTACGTGTGTGATGTGTGCAGTACAGATTAGCAAGTCTATCAGGTGGTGAAGGTAACCACACACACCACATATCAGTCTCACATGTCATCTAGCAACAGCACTCAAACCACATTAGCACACATAGACATACTTGCATGCTGTAAATGTACTCTACCTAAGCAGCAGAGACCTCCAAAGCAGACACACGCACACCTGCTACCCCACTACAATACGCACATATCACAATGTTCACAATGTCAGTGTGCCACACAGTCACTGCCCTTCGGGCTAAACAACACACCTGATACACTTGTGATAGGCGACACATTGTCAGAAACACTGACGTACCACTCACCAGCCCTAACAAGGGAATAGTCACTTTGGGCTGTCTGTTGGGTGCCAGGATCTGCCGCATAACACAGGCAGTCAGGTCACTCCAAAGCAAGTACAAGACTGGCACCATCATTGTCCATGCTGGTGTGTATAACCTCAGACGTTACTCCCTGGACCACATGACATGATACATGGAGGAACACTCTGATCATGTAGCCCAGGCCAGTATGACCCTGACCTTGTCTAGCATCTTACACCCACCAATTATGATGTCACAGTATATGGACACACATATCACATTTAACAATTGCCTAACAAATTTGTTTAATTCATAGAGGATACAGTGTCTGTCAGTGTATGGTGACATGCTCAACATGCCACGTAGCTTCACTATGGACAGCTTGCACCTGTCACCCTTGGACTTTGGAATGCTGGCTAAGGCTTTTGCTACCACCATAGTGCCTTTTCTAAGCAGGGATCAGAAGACAAACCCACCTCCATAGACATTACAGGTTAAATGAAACTAAGGGTAATGCTGCTCAACAACAGTTGTGTTAACCTCATATTGTGGCCACTCAGGACTCTCCTCAGTATGGAGGATAGCAATATCTGTGCACTGACAGACACCTGGTTCAGGCTCACTTATGCACACCAGCACTACCAGGTTATGTTTCATACCATGCTGTCTGACAACAAGACTTGGAACAGGCAACACAACTAGGAGGAGTATCCATATGCATCACAGATACACACACCTCTAGGTTAGTAGCACTGCACAAAGCATCACAGACCATACATTTACAACTACCATTGTGCAATACTGCCTTTCAGTTTGTTGCCTGCTACAAAACACACTCCCAAACTCAGGAACCACATTCTGCTTTTGTGGGAACTATGGAGAATATGAAGGTCTCCACAAACACCATTATATTGTGTGACTTCATATACACAAATTTTGACTGGGGATACTACTCAAGCCCAGACACCCTCACCCAACAGTCGCTACAATTTGTGGACTCATATGCTATGGCACAACCAGTCAGCACAGCCACAAGGGGGGATACATATTGGACCTGATCATCACCAACATGGGGACTCTATGTTCCACACCAGCGATATACCCCTCTTGGTAGGTCAGAACTTACATGTATCTCACAGTACATACATATACCCTCCACACACCCATCCTGGGTAATCTTGGTGAACTTCTCATGAGCCAACATCTCACTTCAGCGAAGCAAGTTGGTATCCTTCAGAGATCCTGAGACAGTGGCATATACGGCTCACACTGCTGCATCCTTTACATAGACATTCTATGGGCACCTAGTGGACTGTATGGATTGTGCTATCCCAAATAACAACAGGACCCACTAATACAATGGCAGGGGACCTGTCTGGTAGACCCCAGCCATTAATAAGATGTACAACATCAGGAGGAAGCTACTACATGATAGAGCACAATCCCAGACCGGGAAGGCATCTGTGATCTGTACCAGCAGACAGCTAAAATCACTCATGGACTTTTCTAAGGACCGCTTCTAACAGACAATTGCAACAGACACGTAGGATTATCACACAGGCTTCTTCAGTTATGTCAGTAACCTGGGTGGACACTCACTGATATGCTGTGAGTTACTGCATACTGACTAAACCTACCCTGAACAGACTGGCATTGCCTACATCCTGGCAAACAGGTTCAGTGCAGATGTCTCCCACCCATCCCCCCTAAGGAGCAACTATCCATCCCAACAGAGTATAACCTCCCTGACATCACAAAGTAACAGGTGAGTGCTGCCCTCCCCATGGCATACATCACAGTATCAATGTGACCAGATGGTGTCCCAGCCTGCATCATACACGAGCATCATGACAGATGCAACCCTCACATTACATCACTGTTCCCAAGGAACGGTGTACTGTGACAGTGGTCCCACTCCACAGAGTTGGTGCCACAATGGACCACAGACAATATTGCCCTATAAGCCTATGTAGCCTGTTCTGCAAAGCTATGGAGCATATTGTCATAGGACTCATACACATAGACATCGGGAACCTACAGACACTGTCCTACACATTTCAGCATTGTTGTGGGCAGACCTTGCCTCTTGAACCTGTTTGTATTCTTTAAATGGCTAACAGGTCCATCGACATAGGGACGGCTGTCCACACAGCCTACCTGAACCTTGCAAAACCCTTCAACACAATAACCCACTGGGCCATTATGCATAGGCTCACTAGCGTCAATATGGACACATATCTCACACAATGGATTGATACCTAGATCAGAGATAGCACCCACATGGTCAGAATTGCAAGTGCCACATCTGACTATACACCAGTTGCACATGGCATCCCACACGGCTTGGTCCTGGGACCTCTCTTGTTCAGTATATATATTTGTCTTATGTACAGGCTACCAGAGGGGGAATATGGCTGAACATGTTTGCACTTGACTGCAAATTGGGTGTCATGATCAACTCTCCAGCTGCCACATGCATACTCAATCAGGGTCTCACAGAGATGAATGACTGGTGCCTGAGCCATGGCATACAGCTAAATGCCATTAGTTGCATAGTCATCCCCTTTGGGAATAACAACATGCCCACACATTACCACTTAGGTAGTACTCCATTACATATGGTAGGAGTTGTTAGGGGTTTGGGGACATGACTTGTTCGTACTGTTGCCTTTAACATTCATGTTGCCAAAGTGGTTGGACACACCTTCTATGTGGGCCACCTTATCCCATATGGTTTCACATCTAGATCGAATGAGGTCATTATGCCCCTATACTCATCACATCCATGCTTGGTTACAATGCCACATTTGGGGTGTACCTTACCTGACACCTGCAGCAACTGTATCGGCCAGGGAAGGTCCTCACCAAGCAGATCTAGGGACTCACACAGATGCCCTGCATAGTTCAGATGCAGTAACTCCAGCTCTACTCAGTCGCTTACCACCTACTCAGATATGATGTGTGCCTGCTGTGTACAGATATACCCAACCCAGAATTACTGAACATGCTCCACCTCAGGATATCCAACTCCCTTGGAGCTACACACTCCAGGGACGTATACCTCAGCACAGATGTTAATAGGACATTGTGGAGGGACAGATTCTTATCCCAGAGGCTCCACTCACTACAGAATGTAATCCCAGTTTCATATTGGCTGAGCCACCCACTGACCACCTACTGGAGACATCTTGATGACTATATGGGTGATCGTATATTTACCCCTGGGATATCTTCTGTGTCCCTGCTAGACAGAGGCACACTAGCCTAAATGTACATGGGCTATCTTGTGTGACCTACTATTCACACACACAGTGTAGTAATCTGACAGGGATGCGAATGCCAAACACACTCTGGCTAGGCTTGTACATGCCCTAGGGCAGATAGCCTAGTATCGACCTCTGAACCTATGCTAATGTTCAAGATGCACAATGTTTATTGCTGATACTGTTTGCAGGTCTTTATCATCTTTGCTTTACCAATTTCTATGAACAACTTCGGTATCTGCAGAACATATTTGATTATGACAGGGCTCCACTATATTATAGATGTGTCGGTTGTCATATAACTGTGTGCACAGGATGGATTGCTGTATAGTGACAGGTTCCTGGGTTAACACATGCAACCGCCAGATATGCGTGGCCAACTGCTGTACTCAGACATGGCCTAAGTGTGTGAGCATGCCCAGTTCTGCCATTCCATGTTTTGTTGCCTGACATTTGTCTCATTTATTCAAGAATGTGAGCATGCCCATTGTGACCCTTCAGTATGTTGCTATCTGAGGTCCACTACATTTGTTGATGTGTGCGAACATGACCAGTATTAACATTTATACTGTGTGTGTTGGAAGTCAGGTTCTGTTCTCACTGCAGGACTCACCTTTGTGTCATAACTCAAAAGGATTATGCTGTGCCTGCAGGGTTTCCATGGAATACTTTGCATAGACTTATCAACATTCCATCATACAGGTGGACCACTGCAATACTGTCATGGTTTAGTGGTCCAGTACTTTGGCTATAGTGCACAGTATCCTGAGTTCGAGGCCCATCACTGCTTTATATTTTTATACTGAGCAGACCAGACTGCTTAAGGGCCTGTTAAGCCAATATGAACACGTTGGCTTTTGTTCAGCTATGCCCTACTTAGACCAGGCTTGTCTGACATTGCTCAATATTCACCAACATTGCTGGACATTGCCCAATATTACTGAACATTGACCACAGTTGTGCTAGTTGGTGTGTGCGATTTTGTTTGCATATACTACATGGTGGTAATTGCTGTTTAGCACTGCTTTATATTGCTTAACACATGGCATTCATGCCTTAGGTGGTGCTGCAGGGCTGCGTATGTCGGATGCACATACTACACTCCCTGCACATGTTTGGAAGCATGTAGTGTCAACTTAGGCATCCCTTTTACTTTATATGTGAGTCGGAGAGAGGTATCATTTCCAGAGTTCCTACTGAGCCAGTGTATGTGCTATGCATTGCCTCTTTGCCAAGACCAAAGCATACTGGGCACGCCTCCTTCTGCCTACTGTGGCAGGCTCAGGTTGTTCCTCCTCCGAGTCATGCTCTGCCTGTGATGGCCTTGGCAATGGTGGGGGGCTGATTGGCCCAGGCCTATGCTGGTCCTGCTGCAGCTGTTTTCGCAGGATCATATTATGTGGCATAGCACATGCCATGACAATATGGGTATATGTAGTTGGTGAGTACTGCAAGGCTCCACCAGATGTGTCCAGGCACCGGAACCGTGACTTGAGCAGCCCAAACACATGCTCTATTACATTACGTGTTTGTGCGTGTGCCTCATTATGGCGTTCCTGTTCAGGTGTGTGCGCATTTCTGATGGGTGTCATCAGCCACAGCTCCAGTGCATAGCCAGCATCCCCCACTAGGTGACCATGTGGGATGTCCCCATTGGCAAATGTCTGGTACAGCTGTGTCAGATGCCAGATATGGGAATCATGGTAGCTTCCAGGGCAGCCTGCACACACATTCAGTATTATGCCCTGGGCATCACACATGACCTGGCAGTTGATGGAGGGGAAGCCCTTGCTGTTGAAGTAGACCCTATCCCGCTCGCCGGCTGGTGCTTTGATGCATATGTGCGTGCAGTCTATTGCACCCACTACCTCAGGGTATTCCACTATTTGCTGGAAGAGACACATATTGCTGGTCAATACCTCATGGGAATTGGGGAAATATACATGATCACCGACATGTGCTGACATGGCATCCAGAAACTGGTGTAGTACCATGGATGCTGATGCCTGTGATATCCCCATTATATCACCAATTGGTCTCTGGAAAGTACCTGTTGCTAGTAGTCTTAGGCCAACACATACCTTGGTTTCCACTGGGATGGGTTCCCCTCTGTTGGTTCTGTGTGTGAGGTGTGGCCTGCACAGCTCAACAATTTGCTGCAGGAGGTCTCTGTCTACTCTATAGCGCTCCACTATCTCCAGCTCATGTAACCCGTGGTAGGTGACCCTGTGCCTGTACACTCTTCTCCGGCTCCTCACTGTGGGTTGTCCTGCAGCATTTCCATTGTCACTACCATCAGCATGTTGCATATGTCACCTTATAACAGCAATGGCAGCCCCTAACATTTATTTGTATCAGTAAAGTTTTTTCAGTTTTCACTTCTATTAACTTACTGCAGGGTCTCTTGTGAGAAACATAATGGACTGTTGTTTGTAGAGTTTTAAGTGCTAGGCTGGGCTGGGCTAGTGTACTGCCTGTGTAATTGCCTGATTCTGATTGTTTTCACCTGCTAGCTCTGCTAGTACACTCTGGTAGCTTCCTATTATTTGTTGTGCTTCCTTTTTCCTTTCTGTTTCCTCAGGGGGGAGTGCCGTGCACACAAGCGCAAACACGCACACAGCTGCTAACACGCACGCACACATGCTTACATGGACTAAAACTTGCTTATTCAGGTTAAAACGCATGCACACTAGTGCACACGCGCTTACAACTCTTTAAGCAGCCTTATACATGCTTACTCCGGCTTAAACGCACGCACTCACGCTTACACGCGCACGCACTGTCTTACTCGGGTTTACACGCGCATGCACAAACGCATACCCGCTCAGCAAGAAACTTTGGTGTTATCCACGGCATACACCTTCCATTTCTTGCCTTTCCCTAGCCTACATGTTGCCACACCTCTTTCCATGATGTATAAATGACAGCTGACACATGCCACTCTGCTCCAATGAGCTTCACTTCTTTCATACATACTCCCTTCGTGATGTCACCTATCTTCTACTCTGTTACTCCCCATATCCTACTCCTACACACCACTGACTGTCCTCATTTGCTATGTAAACTTGCGATTCACTATCCTAACACTCATTTACATAGGAATGCCTACTAATGCTTGGTTACATGTCTTAGACTGAGCTTCCCCCCTTAGCAACCACTACTCGGTGGCCGTGTTGTCTTCAGCCTGACATTCCCTTGCATTGTACAATAACAATTTCTATAAATTCCACATTTGTGGGTTTTAATTTTAAGTATTTTGGGTTTTAGAGCGCAGCCCGTTTGCGGGCACTGCGCTACGCTTAAATGTCAGAAGTCGGCAGAAAAAAAAAATTTATTTTTATATTGCATCAGGAAACATTTCCAATGGCCGCATATTTGGCCATTGGCATGCTTCCTGCACTGGATGCAACCTTTATTTGGAGCTGTCATGGCTCCGTTTTGCTATTTGTGGAACAGTACTCAGGTGTCAACTGAGTACATTTCTGCAAATAACACTGCTCTTACTCGGACAGGTACGGGGTTTCCTGAATCGCAAATCTACCTCATTTGCATGCCTTGCAATTGAGGTAATTTGCATATCCCTGCCCTGTCCATGTAAGAGCCGTTTTAGGAGCTCTCTTACATGCCCCCACAGGCTATTCCTGGATCGCTCATTGGACATGATGGCTACATGGAGTCTTACTCTACTCTTAGACTCCGTACAAGCCATCTTGAATCCGGCCCCTTATGTTCTTCAATAAAAATAGTTCTATTAGTAGTAGATAATTGCTACTACCATCTAGTAGCCATCTTTGGTTGTAAAAACTCAATTTCTGTTGATTAAATGTATTATGTTGGGAAACCCTACACCCCCCAAAAATAAAATAAATAAATATTAAAAATATATATATCTATGTATACCTGTAACATAAAATAAAAATAAAAGCAATCTTATTAAATTACTATTAAAATACCTTACTCTAGAAACCAATATTGCCCTAAAAACTATATAAAATAAATCTTAAAGTCTAGCTGCCCTTAGTTTAAGAACTGGGGTTAAAGAAATATTTTCATTTAACCACAGGAAACTCTTAACCTGAAAAACCAATTGCCAATAGATTTCACAATATTCAATTTTTTCTTCCCATGGTCCTCCCCTAACATCATGTTTTACCTCTTCAAGAACAAAAAAACAAAAATATGCACCTATTATATATGACAGCTTTTTAAATGTCTCTTTCTAGCTTTTGTGTTGCATGAATCCACTGTCTGGCAGGTTAATCTTTTATGCAGTTTCTTGTCATCTCTATTTGAACCTATGTCACACTTTACAAGACTTTTTACAACCCTCAAACAAAAAATAAACACCCACCAAAACACTTTTATAACCTATTAATGTAATACAAACATATAAAACAATGTGTATTGTGACATCCTTGCACTGGCCCAGCAATTAAAGAGCCTCAATCCTTACCACTAGCACCAGTGAGGAGTGTCCATATTGGGAAGGATAACAAATGCACACACACAGTAAAGTACAATTTCCCTTAAGAGCACACTGAGATCACAGTCAGTCTGGGGTTGGTTTCTCCCTTTCTCTCCAGATCCCCAGTAAGACTCCCCACTGCCACAGCTATAGGGTTCAGATCGCAGCCTAGTTGTTAAGCTAAAACCTCCATCACTCACACACACACACACACACACACACACACACACACACACACACACACACACTTTAAGATATGAGTTATATACAAACACACAGACACTCTTGGGGAAGGCTGGCACAGGTTCTCCATCTATGCCCCTTCCATCCAGGCTATAAGGTAGTAATCACTGTCACCAAGCACTAATATCAGCTACTTACCAAGGGGCATCCAATTACTGTGCAATATTATTATCCAAATGGTATGTGTGACTGAGTAGCAAGACTATTGGAGTGGCTTGGTACAGTATCACAATATACATGCAATGTACTCTAGAGCTTAAATTATCTCTACACAAAACAGCCACAGTTGAAAGGTTTAAAAATATTTAATAAAGAATAAAAACACAAGACAATACTTCTTACTACACAGTGCTAGTCAAGAATTCAGAGATCATAGGAAAATGCTTAAAATAATACAGTAGAATAGTTCTGTTATCAATGCAGAAAACAACTAGTCTAATATTTCTATTTCCTAGCCACATCTAAGAGCAATCACAGTTCTAAAAATAAACTTACTTATAGAGCAAGGCAGTGCTGGTGATGTTGGATGTTCTAAAGACAAATGCCAAAATGCTCTGAGTCTCTGTCCTTAAACTGATAGCACAGTACTACTGACTCATTTTGGATTACATTATTTTTTCTCTGGTTGCCAGGCTAACAGAAACTCAGAATTTAGCAGCCCTTTTGATCTTGTACCTGATCAGGAAGATACAGCAATAAAAGTCATTATACATACAAATTCTAGCAATTAACTCTGGTCTTAAAACAATAGCAAGAATTCCTTCATCCAGACATCTTGGCTCTGAGTTTTGAGATCAAACAATTATACAATGCTTGACTTATCATCTTTCCTCCAGTAGACTGCAATGTGGTGACAGTTTTGAAGTTCAACATTTAACAAAGAGAACAAGCCTGTTGCTTACATTAATATTTACAAATGACAGAATTATCTACAAAATTCTATCTAGCTAGTCTGCCAGCCTTCACATATCTTCATGTGCATCTTCAAATAATGAGGTTTAACCCCTCTGATAGGATTGTCCCAACTTGGCAGCTGCAACCACAGGTATTACCTAACCTAAAATGAAGGTCATGCACACCAATTTGCATCTTACAGCCTGTGTTTTTACTGACATTAATTGCAGTCTGTTCATGTCTTATCTTTATTCTCCTCCTAGATGTAAAAAAAGTTTGCATGTCTTCAGAAAACTATAACTTTTACCTGTAAAAAAGTGCCCTGGCTTTTATCACCTACTCCTTTAGCCAGCTTGCCTCCATGGAAACATAAGTACAAAATGTACAGCAATTGCAGAGTTCTCAACTTACACTAAACATTTATTTACTAAAGGAAAACTTTAAATTACATTCAGTTCTCTTTTATTTACTCGCTTACAGAATAAACTTATTAGATTAAGCCAATGACCTTAACCCAGACATTCAACTATGCAAATGTAAGAAAATATATCAGCTCTACATGTATTACGACCTATGCACTTTTGCACCCCACCTCCACATCAGCAACCCACGATTACAGCATATTAACTTAAACATGCTTCTCTCCAGCGTTTCTTCTCTTTTTACATTGTAATACCTATACTTCTTAAATCTAAAAAGAAGAAAAGAAAAAACCGTACTTGTTTACTTTAGTATCTTTATTACGTACAGCTGAGACTGCTCTAATATATAACATGCAGTTTATATCATGAATGTTTTATACCAATGCTGTGAAGAACAAAAACTATAGTATTTACAATTACTTTTTTCCCATTCCCTCAGGTCTATATCACTTAATCGAAAACCCAAAGGATCAACTTTTCATTGAAAAGATTTCCCATCAAATGAACTTTAATCAAAACAATTTAGCAACTTCAAAAAAATGCAATAAAAATAAAAAAAAAAAATAAAAAATAAAAAAAAAAAAAAAACCCCCTCTTGTTAAACCCCCAATCTTCCAGCTGTGAACACCTAATAAAATCAACTATGAGGAACCTGAAATGAGGAAAAATCTATTTTTCCCTAAAATTATCTAAAAAAAAAAAAATGTGGTTAATTAGACTTTAGACTGAGCTTACTTTTTAAAGAATAGACTATTTGACTTTAGCTTTAATCCCTATTTTAAATAAATCCCCTATAAACTCTTAAATAATATTTTATTAAGAGTAATACTATTAGTAATTAAATTTTTGAATATTAAATTTTTCGATATTTGAAATTTTACTTATGGTTTTTATATTGCTTTTGTTTTATTTATCAAATCATGGATGGGGATTTATTTTTTTAAAAATTTAAATTTAATATTACAAATTTACTTTTTACAAATTTAATTGCCTTTTTTTTTTTTTTTTAGATCTGTCTCTAACAACTTTTTTTTTTTTTAAGATCTACCAGCAAAAAAAGTTCAAAATTAATATTCAAAGTATTCAAGTGAGAAAAGTTTGATCTATCGCATATGAGAGAATAAGAAGTTTAAAACAAACAAAATAAAAATAAAAAAAAAAAAAAAAAAGAAAAAAGCCCCCTGCAACACTCTCTGAGCCCTACACCACCAGCACACCCCCACAATGTAAATTCTAAAAATGCAAATCAAAAATGTAATTCAAAGAAGAGGAAATCTTTCTTCTTTCCATTCTGCACTGTATGTACCCATTTATTTTAACATTGTTGAGTGTAAAAGTTTTGAGTTAAACATGACAACCAATCTTTATTCAAACTTTAAATAAGAATAATAATAAGTGGAACCCAAAAAAGTGCTAAGTTTCTGTTTATGAAATGTTAGCTGCTTTTGAGTAGAACTGCCTTGTTTGTCAAGGTCACTGTTTTGTCAAAACTAGTAGGTTTTAAAGATGTCTCCTTTTTATTGATTACCTTGACTGGCACTTTGGAGAATTATTCACTATCCAGGAGGACTACACTCTTAATAGTGGAGGTTTGAAGTTTAATTTGAGTGGTTGTTTAATTGGGGTTTGTTTTTTATTTGTTAGTTTTTATAATCTAGTATCTATTCTTTTTTCTATTTTTCCCAAGTTCAAAGATTCATCACAACACACATTTTTACACATTTAAAATATGCAAGCATGCATCCAATTTAATTAATATTTTATTAATATTGTTCATGAACAGATCTTAGTCATGTAATTAATTATGATGTTATATTTATTTAATTTATAATATCTAATTGATATTTTTACTCTAAGAACATCAACAGTTAAACTAAAAAAGGGTGGGGGAATTGAAAATTAGGTAAGGTGAAGAGTACAAACTTTTATCCCCATTTTTTATCCCATTTCATCCATAAGAAAATAGTGTAAAATGGAAAAAAAAATGATGTAAAATCTTTCCCTGTTCTGTGTTTGTGTGTGATTGAAATTAAAAAAGAAGATTTTTTTAGTTGGGTAGTTTTTTTTGGGAAGCGTGGATTCTTGATCTTGTAGTGGGGACCACCACAATTTATTTATAAAAAAAAGTTTCTAACATCAAATCTCTATTAGAATTTGGGTATTGGGTGAAAGTTCCAGCAGTTCGGGGTCCTTTGGGGACTTACCTATGTCAAGACTGTAAACAATGTAGGTTCATTCATTCTGCTTAAAGTGTCTCTTTTATATAATAGTGTGTAGTAATAAAAAACAAATAGTTGTATTCAGGAATTAGATATTTTACATAAATTTTAAAATGTTACTATGTGGATAAAACCATTACAGCCCTATATAAAAAGATCTCCTATATAAAAACATCTCTGATTAAGCAGATGATGATATAAATACCTGTCACTGCCTAAGCATGCCAGTGAATGCTTGATTTTGAATTTTGTTGGTCCTTATTATTATATATTTATTGTTTTTTAAACAAAAAGAAAACAAAAGTTAAAATGACAGAACTTGCTTTTTTTTGCTCTTGTGTGCTGGTGGACTCATTAATATTAATATTAAATGTAGAATGAAAAATAGAATTATTATTTAGGGCTATATTTTTATATTTTAATTTTTATTCATTATTATTTAATGTTTTTATTTATACTTGTTTTTATTGGTTTCTTTGATAACAGCTTCTGTTATATAAGGGATTGTTTTTGCATAGCTTGTCATCTGTTCTGAAGAAGTAAATATATTAAATGAATGAGAGAGCTCAACTTATTTATTTTGCCTTGTGTGGTCTTTTAGAGTTTTAAGTATGAGTTTTTGTTATTCAGTTTTGTTTTTCAGTGCTTTATCAGTGGAGTTAAGTATTTTTATTCTAAAACTTTAAATTACATTCAGTGCTCTTTTATTTTCTTTCTTACATAATGCACTTGTTATTAGATTAAGCCAATGGCCTTAACCAAGACATTCAACTATGCAAAAGTAGGATAAAACATATCAGCTCTACATATATTATGATCTATGCACTTTTACACCCCATCACCCACCTCAACAACCCAAGATTATAGCATATTAACTTAAACATGCTTCTCTCCAGACTTTCTTCTCTTTTTACATTGTAATGCCTACACTTCTTAAAACTGAAAAAGAAGAAAAGATAAAAGGTATTTATTTACTTTAGTATCTTTATCACACACAGCTGAGAAATCTCTACTATATAGCCTGCAGTTTATATCATGAGGTGTTTATACAAATGCTGTTTAGAACAAAAACTATAGTACTTAGTTACTTTTTATCTTTCCCCTCAGGTCTAAATCACTTAATCAAAAACCCAAACAATCGAACCACTATTTATCGAATCCTTTACATCAAAACCTCAAACCATCAAATGAACTTTTAATCAAAATATTTCCCAGGACAAAATAATGCTCAGCCAATCTAGCAACCATAAAAAAATAATAAAATTTAAAACGCACACCCCCCCAACTAAATATACCAACTATGAGATTTCACTAGAGTGAAAACGGGCAAATTCCCTATGGTGGCCACGTTGGTGCAGGGATTAGCTTTGTCACCTCACAGCAAGAGGTTCTCTGGTTTGATTCTCAGCTGGGAAGCCTTCTGTGTGGAGTGTGCATGTCCTGCCTGTAGTCACGTGGGTTTCCTCTGGGCGCTTTGGTTTCCTCTCACATTCCAAAGGCATGCAGTAGGTGCATTGTACACTCTAAACTGGCTGTAGATATGCATATGAGTGAGTGGCATGGATGAACTACCACGTCAGGGCTAGCCACCTAGCAGTGTAAACCTTGGCTTGTGATGATTGTCAGTTTTGAAGGTGACACTCCAACCCCATGTACAAAATGGGAGAAAGTGTTAGGGGATGGATAGATGGAATTAACAAATCCTGCTGTGGAATACTAGTCCAATTGCCTATTTGTGCTTTCATAAAATTAACACAGACTGTTCCTTCCAGTTTCTCTGCTACAGCAACAAATCTCAGGTTTTCCTTGCATGTTCTGTCCTCTATCGTTTTTGTAACAGCTGTTCTCGAGCAGACTCCTATTCAGCCAGCCTTTTATTCATTTTGACCTGTGATTTTTCCATTTGAATCAGTTCATCTTAATAGTTGTTTAAAGCTTCTTCCATTTCTGAGCCTTTTGTTATTTGAGCTGATATAGTCCTTCAATGTTTTCTTTATTTTAATCAGCTCTGAGCACATTTGATTTATTTTTCTTATAGATTACTGGAAGTCATGTCTTGCACCAGTACTGCAGCTTAAATTGCATTTTGATGAACAACTGCAGGATTTTTCTCTTCACTTTTTCTAGTTTTTTTTTCATGCTCTCTAAGTTTCTCCTTTGCTGGTGTCCAGGCACTGTACTTACTAGCCTGTAACTGAATTTACTAAAACTGCCAGAGTTACTGGCCTTTATCTCTCAGTTTCTTGTTTACACTGGAAGAGCTGAAATTAAGCTTTTGATCAGTGTTCAGCTATTTGGAAGTCAACAAGGTTCAAATCTTGTCTGAAGTCAAAGATGCTGTAATGACTATACAAAATAATGATATAGTAATCTGTTATTATACATCTTCTTTCAAAGTATTATTTATATGATTATTCGGCACAAATATCATTATCCCACATTCTGTTTTTTGCTATGAATTTTGTTATGCTAGATATGAGAAATTTTAATAAAACATATTTCCTTAAAAAAAATAGTTGTGAAAGTACAAAAGTGATTTACACTATTTTTAACTGTATGGTTGTTTTATTGCATTGCCTTGTTGTGTGGTCTTCCCATAATCACTTCAATGTCTTCAATCATTTTTCCCTTTGTTCTGTTATTTTTCATCGTACAATGCAACATCTCTGTGTAATTATGTGTGGAATGCCCTGTGACCTTTCATGTCAGGTAAAGGATTCTGTGAGTTTCATTTGTAAAAGCAATTCTGAGGATTTTTTCTTTTGATAGAAGTGATGTCCAAGTTGTTGGTTTAATGTTTGATGTAGCAGGTCTAAATATTGACAAGGCTATCCCTTTTTTGAGTTTAGATCGAAATGCAGATGACAGTAATATTAATGTTATTGATCCTTTGAAGCTTCTGCCCAACCATAATGAAATGTTACAAATTATGTTCGCTTTGTGGTCACATTATTTCTTCGCAGAGATACAATGTTGTTTTTGTTAATGTTTTGAGTGACAGCAGTATGGGCACAGATAAACTGTTTTTGTTTTAAATGTAGGGGGGGAGTTGGTGAATGGTATAGATCTGCCTGAAAAGTAGCTATGAATGTGAAATTATGAAAGATGCTGTTATGATCCTCACAAAAACTGTGCCTCATACGTGGTTACATACAGTCAGACACACACACACACACGCACACACACACACACACACACACACACACACACACACACACACACACACACACACACACAAAAACACACACACACACACACACACACACACACACACACACACACACAAATACACAAACACACAAATAGACAAATACACAAATACACAAACACACAAATACACAAACACACACACACACTCTTGATCTTGGACAAAGAAGTACAATTTGGGGCATTATTGCAATATGTCTGTATGTAATGTGAACCTTTTATTTATTTATGAAGAAAATGTAGTACAGAATTGCAGTCTGGATACGTATGCACTTTGCAAGGGAACAAAAAGCTGACTTCAGAAACTATTTGGTTTGTGACAGAGAGAGGATAAATGATGATACTACATGGAGTAGATCATGGAGACAGATTGTGATGTGTACATGGGACTCAGGTATGAAGTATGCAGTGGTATTATGCTAAAGTTCTCTGCATTTGTGTATGAAAACCAACTCAGGGACATTTTACAGTATTCTTGACAGTTTGAGGTATACACAAAATAATCGTATCGATATATATGCCTAAAAACAATATATAGAGAGTTACTGTTTCCACAGATGGAAAACACACATTCACTGCCATTTTTAAAAACAAACTGCAATAAGCATTACATTACCAGCAGTATAGCTTGTATAGCTTACAGATACAACCTACTATTCTCCACTCCATAATCTTACTGGTAACTCCTTGAAAATAGTGTTGTATACAATAGTAAAACACAAAGTTCAATATTAATTAGATTACTAAACTAAATGTTATTGCATTTATATTGTTTTTATCTTGTCAAATTTGAAGTCCAAGAGAAAAATGACATCAAGTCTTTGAAAAAATAAAGCTTGTTATGCTCCAATATTTCCAGCTCTAATCTAGCAATAAATACCTTAAAATGCATCATGCTGGGGGTGGAATTTCACAGAAAAATAAGTATCAGCATGCCAGCAGAAGCATTGTCTCAACAAATTCAGCTAAGAAAGAAACAATCCCAACATGTAACAGTTATACCTATGGTAAGTAATATTGCTATTGAAATACAATAAATACAGAAATAGTACTTAAAAGTGTGAAAACTCACTTTATGAATCCAAAGAGACATTACAATGAGAGTAACTAGTCTAAAGAAACTAAGATATTAGATTATTATCACTCCCAATCGCTCCTTTAACTTCAAATGACTGTTAACATGGGTACAACCCAGATGAGGTTAAATTGGTGTTTTGAAGTGTTTTTATCTGTGAATGATGCAGCCAATAAAGCAACGAGACTGAAATCTCTGTTTTTACATGTGGTCAGGGAAGAAATATTGGCAATTTATAACAACTTTGTATTTGAAGAAAGAGATAACATAAAATTATATCAATTTATGGAACTTTTAAAGCATATTGCAGGAATAAAAGAAATGTGACATACAAGAAACACAGCTTCTTTTACACATACAGAAAGCTGAAGAAGCATCTTATCAGTGTGTGGCTAAACTGAGAGACTACTGCAAAATGTATGGACTTAGAGAGTTGAACAATACTTGCTCTAAGGAAAAAATGTGTGTTTGAATCATCTGATAATAGTCAGAATGAATGACTGCTCAGAAGATACACTTTAGATTTAAGATAAGCCTTAAAGCAGTATTTGGTGGTCATACAGCTGATTAATGAAAGTTCTATGGTAGAAACATTAAAAGAGAGAAGCAACAGAAGAAAGGAATAATGAGATAAGGAGACTGTTAAAACATAAAAAAATATAAGAACTGTGGTCTCAGCAGAAAGCCAAACTCTACAGAAAAGTATCCAATCTGTGGGAAGAAATGCAAAATGTGTGGTAAGTATAATCAATTTGAACACTGCAGTAAGAAATAAAGTATTTATTTAATATTGTTGACTGAGATAGAGCACGTATAATAAATTACCAATTCCAGTCTCAATTGATGAAACTGGAGTACAAATCAGTAATATATAAAACAAAAAAAAGTACAAAGAAATACAAAACAGCTGTTGATAAGATGTTGTGGCATAACATATGTCAATAGAGGTCTATATTACGATGACAAAATATCTAAACATGAAGATAGTCTGTCCACCAGTATATATAGTTAAGAAGTACAAGCTTACAGATATCATCTTCGGAAAAGTATGAATGCCAATCATATTTTAAAAGGCATTGCAAAGAGTCAAATGTTAAAGGCCAGTATATTGAACACAGATATTAATGTCTGTATGGAACAGATGGATAATATGAAACAAGAATTTAAGGATCGAGTCTATGACAGTGGACTGTTATGAGGGTTAAAATGTGAAGTTATTAGTAACAGACAAGGAGCTGCAAAATCTTATTTTTGTAATGTAAACCAAAGAGTCCATGCCTTCTAGGAACAATGAACAAACAGGGTTAAGATATATTATTTCCTTTAATAGGAGAACAGATGGAGTAAGGAAAATTGTCTCAGAAAATTGAGCAATTTTACAGGCTCTACCTGAACTGAGACAGATTTTTGGTAATAAATCCAATTTTGCATACAAGAATAGTCAGAACCTTAAACAACATCTCTGTTACAAACATGTTAAGGAAATTGCCTAACATAAATCCAGTAGCAAGGTTGGCACTTTTTCCTGTTACAACTGTATTTGTTGCAAATTAATATGTAGCAAACATGAGTTTGTGCATCCTGTTACAGGAAAGATCTATTGCTTTAACTGCACTGCCACTTGCAGTACTAGTAACATAGTCTATTTTGCTACTTGTTAAAGTGTACTAGTTTTTATGTAGGAAAAAGTATCAGGAAGCTAAAAGAATGTATAACAGAAAATCAATTGGACATAAGGAGGAACGTTAGTACTAATTCTCTTGCTAAGCATGCGTCCGATTATGGTTCTGATCACATATTTTACTTTAGGGATATTTATGCATTGGCTAAAAGCTTTAGAGGTGGCAATTTTAATAAACTAGAAACCATTGAATATGAATGGATTTTATGGTTACAGGCTGACTTTGAACCTGCTATTAATTCAGCTGTTAGTTTAAAACCAGTTTTGAAGCACAGACAAAATAATTTGAAATAACTTATACATTGAGTGTCATTATTTGCTTAGTCATACTACCTTGAATAAACCTGATCCTGTTTGATGTTAGAAGCTAAGCAAGGTTGGACTTGGTTAGTATTTGGATTGGAGACTGGCTGAGAATATTAGGTGATGTAGTTTTCCAATGTTGAATTTTAAATTATCTAGTGAATACGTTTTTAAATCTTTTACTAAACTTAATTAACTCTGTTAAGGGCTGGACAATTTTCTGGCTTATAGAGAAGTCTGTATATTATATTTAGCTGTCAGCTAGGTGATGTGACAGTTGAAACCAGTTTTATTCTCTGAGAAATAGGCACTGATGGGATCTATTGTTATAGTTTACTACAAATGTGGGTATTTTATTATGACATTGCTCAAGTCTAGCCAGGTGTGAGACTTTCTGAACAGGTATTCTGTTGATCAGTTTGATTCACATTTCAGCAAAGCCCAATTCACTGAGATGAACTCATTGCATAGGTGATCCCAAACCATATTATAGCTTACCCAGAAACCTGGGTTAGTTGTGTTTTTTTTATTGTGGTGCTGGAAGATTATTAACTGGGGAGATGCTGGTAGGAAATTCAGAATTAAAGCACAGAGTGGTGCCCAGCTACAATTATCCCACTCCATAAGGGGGGATCCACCTTGGATCCCAGGAATTACCGTCCCATCAGTCTGATAAGCCTGATCTGCAAGGCCATGGAACATATTATCATGGAACTTATAAACAAAGACATTGGCAACCTTCAAACACTGGACCCCACCCAGTTTGGGTTTGTGAAGGGTCGATCTTGTCTCCTGAACCTGATTGACTTCTTTGAATCAGTCTCCAGAGCCATGGACAAGGATAAGGCAGTCCACACATCCTATATGGACCTTGCCAAGGCCTTTGCCACCATCCCCCACTCTGGAATCATAGAAAGACTTACTAAGCTGGGCATTATTCCCTACGTCCCTCGATGGGTTGCCAACTGGCTTACTGACAGAACCCACATTGTAAAAGTAGCTGACTCCAAATCCAGCTCCAGACAAGTGACAAGTGGAGTACCTCAGGGTTCAGTCCTGGGACCACTCTTGTTTGGCATCTACTTCTCTGTAGTACAGACCAACACTAAGGGACTCTGGCTAACAAAGTTCACAGATGACTGCAAACTGGGAGCCATTATTGAATACCCAAATTATGCGGATACTCTACAAAAGGGCCTTACAGAAACACATGCTTGGTGCCAGAGCCATGGGCTCAAGCTCAATGCCAGGAAATGTAGTTATCCCCTTTGGGAAAAAACATGTACCCATGAATTACCACATAGGTGGCAGTACACTAAACACCAAAAGTGTGATAAGAGACTTAAGAGACACAGGTGGACAGTGGTCTCACATTCAATAACCACATCGCCACAACAGTCAGGAAATGCTTCTATGTGGCACACCTCATTACTAAGGGCTTTTCATCCAGGAAAAAGAAGGTCATTGTCCCACTATACTCATCCCTCATTAGACCCATTATAGAATACAATGCCCCGTTTGGTATGTACCTCTCAAGACATCTGCAACAACAGGAAAGGCCGCAGAAATACCTCACTAAAAGAATCACAGGCATAAAGCTGATGCCCTACACTGCCTGCCTTAAAAAACTCCAGCTATACTCTGTCACATATCATCTACTCAGAGGTGATCTCTGCTAAATATATAAGGCCATATCAAACCCAGAGCTGTTGGACATGCTACACTTAAAGAAATCCCAATCCCTCAGAGCCACATGCTCCAGGGATCTAAACCTTGTCATCACAATAAACAAAACATGCTGGAGGGATAGGTTCTTGACCAGAGACTCCCCAGACTCTAAAATAGACTGCCCATACATGTTAAGCAAAGCACCTCTTTGGCCCTCTTCAAAAGGAACCTTGACGATTGGATGGAAGAAAGGAAATTCACCCCAAGGATCACGTCAGTCACCCTGCTAGACAGGGGTCCAGGGAAGTAAATAGTGCAGGAAGAAATAGCCAGGGAATTGTTATGGCTAGGCTTGTATAGGCCCTAGGGCTGATAGCCTAGTACCAACCTATGAACCTATGAACCTATGAGTATATAAATTCCTGTGTTAACAATCTTTATTTGTACAGGCAATTGTGGTAGACACAACTTATATAGCTTTTGCTTTCAGAAACATTCACTGACTGTGATGTTAAGGGAAAATGGTTTAAGTCACTTCATTAATTTTGGTACAGCCTAAATCATATAGGCTTTAAGATGAAATCTCTAATACTATTTGCAGGAATGGCAAAAAGCTGCTTGAAGTAAGAATTACTGGAACATATTTGAACTAATGGTAGATATGATCTTAATACACTGATTGGATGTCAGTTTCATGAATTTCTCATGGGTGGCCTAAAACATATCAACATCACAGACACAGTTTTTTTACTGTGCTCATAGCAAACTGCAGTTTGAAAATACCAGATTTAGGCATTTTATAAAGGGTTGGGATTATGTTCACACAGCTGCTAGACATCATTTCCCACAGTTCAATGGGTTGATCTAAATGTCGGTGGGTATTGTGAGAAAATTATTTTGCAAAGCAGAAATAATGTGAAGGTTAATTTTACAAGGTCTTGTTGATGTCTCATAGCACATTTTTGGAATGTGATTACTCATATTTGTTAAGATGACTGCAAAATACATTGATAAATGATGTGGTTTTGAAGATTAGTTCAGCAGAGGACAAAGCATTAGTTGAAATGGCTTTAAAAGCCATGAGTAAATGAGATGTTTTTAAGGTTAGTTCATCAGTGAACAAAGCAAATTTGCAATTTGTACAACCCTCAGGTACTTATATAAGGTTGTCTTTAAAAGTAATTCCTGAATATAGTTGAATTTGTGAGCAATCCTGTAATATTGAGGGAAAGGTGACAATCTGGTGGTCATATTTGATCAAGGAGGTGATACTGTTAGTAAGAATACAGGCAAATGCAGCATTCATTATGAAAATGTTGAGTATATTTCTCCCTCGTGAGAACTTGGAAAGTTTGATTTTGGGAATTATTATTATTGAAATGTAGGAAATGTCAGCTATATGTATTGCTTTTTGTATATGACTCCTAAATAATTTTCAGATAATTAAATTCTCCTACAATGAGGGTATAGGGGATAATAGATATGAAGGCAGCTTGTCACAATACCTACTATGTTCATAGGTTAGTACTAGGCTAACTGCCCTTCTGAGCCATTGTAAGCCTAGACAATTATCCCTTGTGAGACTCAAACCCTGCACCTTGTGTTTGTAAGGCAAACACCTTCACCATTAGGCCACCCTGGACATCATTAGATATAAAAAGATACTGTTATTTTTTATAGGTTCATAGGTATGTACTAAGTTAACAACTACCAGGCCCTTTACAAGCCCCTATGTATCACTGGCATTTACTAAGAGGAGGTGTGTTAGTCAGTAAGTTATTAGAGGTTATGTAGGGGTGGGTGGATTAGTCTGGGCATTTCTGTCTATCAGACATATGGGGGCCAGACTCGGGATGAATTTCCTATTTCACATCCATTGGTCAAGGTTACTATTAAATAGGGTTAGGGATAGACTCTGCTTCATGTGAATGGCAAACCTGTTCCAGAGCATGGGGATCCTCTGAGACACATGTTTCTACAACAAGTCTTACTTATGTCACAAGCAAAATTTAAATCCTTGGATCTGGTAGATCTGATGCTGTTCATTTTGTGGATGTGCAAAGGTTTCCATCAGAGCTGAGTCTGAGGATTCCTTGTATGTCAGGCATAGATTGTTTCTCAGTAAGTTGTTGAAGACTGAGTATAGAGATAGGGCTTTAAGGCAATCCACATAAGACAGTATGTGTATACCCTGGATTCTCCTGGTAAGGAACCTTTGCGGGTGTTTATGCTGTTGCATATGTCTGGTTAGATACATGTGGAAGGAAACAGTATATTCAATGTTGGGTCTGATAAGGGCCAAATAAACTAGCACTATGACTTCCTTGGACCTGGATGCCATGACCTTACTTATAAATTGGGTGACATACAATGATTTTCTTAATACCTTGGCCACATGTTGGACAAAGGTCAGATTGCTGTCTACATATGTTCCCAGATCCCTGACTACCAGGTCAACTCTTAGGCTTGTATTATCAAAGAAGTAATGAGCCTGGGTGGCAGTTTTCCCAAAAGGGAGCCTATTACATTTCTTGACATTGATTTTTAATATGTGACTTTGGCACTAGTCATTTGTCTGTGTTAGACTCTTTTGTAAGATGTTTGTGTCATGGGGGAATCTATAATACCTCCCAATTTGCAGGCATCTGCGGACTTGGTCAGACATAAGCCCTGACACTAACCTTTACCTCTGAGAAGTAGATGTTACAGAGCCCTGAGGAGCCCTGCTGGTGACTAGTCTCTTAGTGGAAGTGGCATCACGAATCCTAACTTCCTGGGTCCAGTGAGTTCTGTAGGGGTTTACGCCCAGTTTGGTGAGTTTGCCAACTATACTTTACTGGGATATTTAATCAAATGTCTTAGCCAGGTCCAGTTAGGCAGTATGTACTATTTTTCCTTCATCCATTGCCTTGGTCACTTTCTCAAAGGTTTAGTAGGCATTATGACCTTTCATTGACAAAGCCAAACTGAGTTAGATGCAGTGTCTGAAGGTTGCCTATGTCTTTGTTGATCATTTCCTTGATAATTCCTTCCATGGCTTTGCATATTAGATTAGACAGACTAATAGATCTGTAGTTTATGGAGTTGGTTGATTGTCCACCCTTTGAAGTGGGATAACCATTACAGTCCTCCATTCTCATGGTACAAAGCCTGTTTTAAGGCTATAATTGAAAAGTGATTCAAATGGTGCTGATAGATCATGTTACAAGCTAGTCAAACATGGTAAATGACTTTATAAAATGTGGTCACAGTGTCAAATAGCTTGAATTCAGAATTGTAAAGTACTTGGTAAGAGTTAATATCTGAGTGGATTAAAACAGCTACTTCTCTCATGATCTAAGTTGGTTTAAAAGAGTAATAGAGATGGTATCCTGTTATAGATGGACTATTATTACAGCACCAAAGACAAATTTCTATACCAACTTGTGATTGAATGTGCTTGAGCATCAGAAAGATCTCCAGATCAGTCAATTTATAATTCAAATTCTTACCTTTGAACAAGGCTATCTTAATGTTAGCCAGATTGGAATTGGATAGGTTGGAATGTCTACAAAATTAACCTTGCCTAAAAAAGGCATTGTATGGGCAAAAAAGGTTTAATGCAGAAACCCAAAGGAAGGAGGTGAGGGCCATTCCTGGCAAAGCATGCCAGTCTGTCTGTCATTACCTACCATGCTGTCTAAGAGTAAGAGGGAGCAAGCCCTAAACTGGAAACACTCGCTCCTCAGCTTAAACAAGCAAATAAGACTTCTTGTGAAGTCCTCCAAAGCAAACTATGAATCTAAATTAGCTTCATCAGTTAAGGACATCCATAAGGCATTCTTTAGTTACGTCTGTAACCTAAAAGGAAAGGCCCAGATTTGAGCAGAACTGGTAGTTAATGATAGCACATATACTGAGCCTGTGGACATAGCTAACCTATTAGCCAACAGGTTCTGTGAAAACTTCACTTCCTTGTCCCCGCCACATGTACCCCATGACATCCCTACCACCTGTCCCCTACCTTGTATATCTAAATAGCAGATTGTAAACTCCCTGTCTAAGGCCAAAATCACAGCATCTATGGGACCTAATAACATCCCAGGCTGCATCTTACATGGGTTCCAACAAGAATTGCAACACTATTGGGAAGTCTTTTCAATCATAGTTTAAGCATAGCTTCTTCCTAGCAGAATGGAAAAAGGCCACCATTATCTCCTTGCACAAAGGTGGTGCTTTTGCTAATCCCAGGAACTACAGACCTATTATTCTGACTAGCCTTATCTGAAAGGCCATGGAGCAAATCATCATGGACCTTATCAACAAAGATATAGGTAATCTCCAAACAATCGACCCTACTCAGTTTGGATTTTTCAAAGTGAGATTGTGCTTATTAAACCTGATTAACTACTTCAAGACAGTCACCAAGGCCCTGAGGGGTATATATATTAGTTCCCTGAAAGATATTTCCAGTGAACACCTCTCCGTCAACACCTGACCATCGAAAATCACTTCCGCAATTCACATAATTTTCCCAGGGCAATGAAGTAGTTAGCCAACTACACAACTTTGCTCTTTTCCTCACTGTAGTGCAATCTCAGAGTTGATATATATAGTTGGGGGGGTGAGGGGTGAAGTCCCCACTTGGGTGGGTTTGATTTAGTGTGTTGTGTGTTCAGTTGTGCTGCAGGGCAATTGTTTTATTGCCCTGAGAAAATCCTGCAAATTGCAGAAGTGATTTTTGACAGTTAGTTGTAGACAAAGAGGTGTTCACTGGAAATATCTTTCGGCTAACTTATACAGTCCCAGCCCTGGACGAGGGGAAATCTGTGCATACAACCTACCTAGACTTAGACAAGGTTTTTAACACTATCTGCCACTCAGGCATCATTGACAAACTCACCCAGCTAGGCATCAACCCTTATATCATTAGATGGGTTGCTAACTGACTCACTGATAGAACCCATATAGTCAACATAGGGGAATCTACCTCCAACAGCAAACCTGCAACCAGTGGTGTTCCACAGGGATCAGTCCTGTGACCTCTACTATTTGGAAACTATTCCTCTGAAGTACAAGCTAAAACTAAAGGTCTGTGGCTTACAGAGTTTGTTGATGACTGCAAACTGGGAGCGGTCATAGAATCAACAAATGATGTCAATATCCTACAAGAGGATCTTACACAAACAAATGATTGGTGACAAAGTCATGGCCTTAAACTCCATGCAAAAAATGTATTATCATCCCTTTCAGTAAGAGGGATTTTCCTGCTAACTACCACATCAGTAGCAACACCCTAAGTATGCACTAGTAGAGAGAGACCTGGGCATACAGGTTACCTTTGATCACCATATCTCCACAGAAGTAAGAAGGGCATTCTATATTGTTCATCTCATTGGTAAGGGCATTGCCTTCAGAAAAAAGAAGTTATAACCTCCCTGTACTCTTCCCTCATCAGGTCAATAATTCAGTACAACACCCCTTATGGATACCTTTCCAAGCACCTACAGCAATTTCAGAGACTACAAATGTTCCTCACAAGGAAAATTTAATGTCTTCAGCATCTGTCCTATGTGGATTGTCTGAAATCACTATCACTTTAATCTGTTTCATACAGAATACTCAGAAGCGATCTCTGCCTTGTGTATAAGACAATCTCTGAGCCTGCTCTATTAAAAATGCTGCATATCCACAAGTCAAATGGTACACAGGTTACTCACTCTAAAGACCTTAACCTGGTATGTGACATTAATAGTACCTGCTGGAGGGACAGATTTGTCTCCCAGAGGTTACCACACCTTTGGAACAGACTCCCACTTCATGTCAAACAGAACACCTCAATGGCCCTCTTCAAAAGCAATCTGGATGATTGGATGGGTAACAGCAAATTGAAAGTAGTAGAAAGGACCAGCACTAAGGTAAACCTTCATTGAGACAACCAACATCCAAATAAAAACAAATGTGCAGTGAAAGGAAACACCTGACACACAGAAATAAAATCCAAACAAACTTTAACTTGTGATTTGAATTTATTAATGCCTGTTTGGATTTTATTTCTATGTGTCAGGTGTTTCCTTTCACTTGACGTTTGCCTCTAACCATAAATTCACCGCAGTGATTCCACCTGTGTTCCTCTTGGGCAAGGGCAATAGGTGCTGATTGTGGAAATAAGGGTAATTGGCTATGCTTGTATGGGCACTAGGGCCATTAGCCTAGTAACTTCTTGTGATCCTATGATCCTATGCTGTCTCACATTCGATTCTGATAGAATAACAAAATCAGTTCTTTTTGCTGAAATTGTCGTATAATACTTGGACAAAGCAAAATGCTGCTCAAGAGAAGTATTTTACCCGACTTAAGACACTTGCATGTAGAGCTCAGCTGTATGTCTCAGCATCACCAACTTTTATGTACTTTATTTCACTTCCTGATAAATATTTGACTTGTTAAAAATGGTTCTTGCCAGTGCAAAATTATCTGTCTATCAAAAGTCAGCACAGAAAATTGTAGGGAAGGTCAGGATACTGTTACTGCCAATTGGACACAACTGCAAATAACGAATATCCAGTATTATAACTGTACCATCACCTTGGTAGGTACGAGTGGCATGGAGACAATTTTATATGTTTATACGGCTCATGAGAGGAGAATGACAGTAACAAACTCACTTTTAATCACATAGTGCAGGTTATGGCTCTTCGAGGGTGAAGTGAGTACTTAAATGGTGGCCATAGAAGGGGAGTTGTTTTGTGTTCCTTCTGAGAACAAGGGGATGGTGAGGATGGTTGCAGCTCCACTCCTCTATGTGTGAATTCACATTTGAAACCCCTTGCAAGTTGGTTAATGTTACAGGGGTAACATCCGTAAAGCTTTCCTTCTTTAACGTGGATGTCACTGCAGGCTCTGTAAACTGCTGTATGGGCAGAAGTATGGGATGGTTTAAATTTTCTTTACTTTTCTGGTTTGCCTTTTATGGTCAGGATGAACACAGACACTTGTAGGGAAAGTGTAGACAAGGGAAGACTTGCTAGAGCTCAAAAAAAAAAAAAAAAAAACCCTGAAGCAGAACAGTTGGGCTCTGGGCAGCACCTAGTGTCATTAAGTTTTGTTTGTGTGGTGCAGACAATTACAGCTTTCTTTTCTTTCATAGATGAAGTGCAGGATGGCCAGCATTTATGAGTTTGCAGATGGAGAAGCACAGAGCGGGTATTCGTTGATGGAGGAACAGAAGTGGATTGGTGATGGTGCGCATTCTGCTAAGGTGAATGCTTTGGTGGCCGGAGGGGGCATGAGGAGGGTATAGGTAATGCTACATAATTAGGAAGCTTTAAGGCACATTAGAGCTAGCATGGTTGGTGAGTTAGCGTGGGGATGAGTGATGAAGAGGTATGTGAGGGGCAGAATGAAACAGGTTCGGGGATTGTTTATGATGACTTGGTGAGTTGTCCACAGGTGTGGTGGAGCCATCACAAGGTGAGGTTGGGATCCATGTTGTGGATGTGGTAATTGAGTTTGCAAGGCTATGCAGATATATTGGCAGTATTGTTACTGCATGGAGCTTTGTTGTTGTTATTTGAAATGGTTAACTTTCATTTGTAGAATAGGACAGTGGTATGAACACTTGGCTATGTCAGGTGAGGTTGGCTGGCGAATATATTTTGAAAGGTTAGGGCAGGTTTGATAATGTAAAGGCTGGTGGATTATGGCTATTAACAATTTTTTTTACAGTTTGGAGTTAGTAAATGGAAGTTCATTGGGTTACCATCTGGGGTCATTGTCCATTTTTGGATGTCTTGGCCTTATGCATGCATCAAATTCCATTAACAGGATGGTACGTTGGTCAGGAATTCACATGTTGGTCATTGGATAATTGGCCCTGTAACAGAGGGTGCAGTGTTCAGATTAGTAAACTGATCTGTGTGAAAAGAAAAGCCATTGTAGGTCATTTCAGATTCTTTGGGAATAAAAAGGAGGCAACAGTTAAGCAAGATGTTTTGATGGCATTGAGCTTGACATTTTTGTGGTTAATTTGGCTGGTAATGTCCTGGGAATATATTTCAGAACTGTTGTGGGTGGTTAGGATAAGAGAGGGCATGTTTTAGTGCAGAGGTCTTGCAAGGGTATAGGTTTATTTTGGCATTGGCTAGGGATAATTTGGTTTATTTTATCGAGTTAGCCAGCTTGTTGCTTCAAGTAGCTATATGATAAAGGATAACTGGGATCCAGTTTGGCTCATAGAGGTGGTGCACACCGAATGATGTTTTGGTTTCAGTTGTCTGTAAGGTTAGGTACGTTGGAGGAGTTTGCTGCAAGTCAGGCTATTGATTGGAAAGGAAGTTTCTTTTGCCATTAATAGATACATTGGGCAGGAAAATTGGACAGTTAGGTTTGATGGTGCCATTGGTTTTGCATGGCATGGGATTTTTAGTGTTTGGTGCCTTTGTCAGTTAATGACTTGGTGGAGGGGCTTTGGGTGGGGATGACAGGTTAGAGGGGATGGAATACTTCAAATGATGCTTGGCTTAAGGCCTTTTAATGAGTGGTTAGGTTGTTGGAAGTCTGGTAGGACAGAGGGGGAACAGCCTGGTCAGGCTG
>NC_056744.1:450905339-450952839 GCF_019279795.1 Protopterus annectens | reverse complement strand
GCATAAAAGCAAAGTGCTGTAAAATGTTTTGCAGGTTACAGTATCTAAAAAGGATCTCCAAAAAAAGGGGAAAACGAAGCCAAGAACTTAGAAACAAAACCAGGAAGCGTCACCAGCAATCAAGGATCACTAATGCTTCACATGTGATTTATTGTACCAGAAATCCCTGCTGCAAATGCAATTAGTGATTAAGTGGAGCATATTACAGCTCACTGTGGGTGAACTTTGGCTGTTCTGGTGACAAAACATGTCAGTGCGCGCACCCTTAAGTGAGATTTCTAATGTGCAGTGAAGCTTTCCATACAGGAGCATGTGTTCTTTATGAGCATTTAAGGCCACCAAACCAGATCCTGATGACAGGAAAAATAAAATAATTACTACCAAAATTGCAGGGGATTGATGGTCTCCTGCATCCTATCTATGAGCTGGTTGGCAATCAAGTGGGTGATGCAGGGGCTTATATCTACTCTGCCTGAGTTGGTGGTTGTCTCAAAAGCTTTGGCCAGGTTAAGATTTGCTATATTTATTTATTTATTTTACATTTGTTAACAGGGGGTGTCTGACTGAGCCGAAAAGGCCCTTTTTCAGCAGAGGCCCAGGGAGAAAAGCTCCACAAAGAAAAATTACAAAAACATTTAGTTATTTTGACATGATCAGTATACACACAAATTACAGGAGACATGTTTTTACAGTGGTATGCAGCACATAAACAGTTACAGTGGAGAGAACAAACAAAAAATATTAATTTTAAAAATAAAGGTAATTAATAGATTTGTGGTGTACAGCTGAAATTTGGAACATAGGCAGAATACATACATAGTACACAGGTACGGTACATGCATTGTAGATTAGCCAGTGTTTGTGAGTAACATTGAAAGTATTATCAAGTGCTCTAGATTTTGTATGTATGTGTTATCCGCTTTCACTAGTCTGGGGAGCAATCATGGCACTGCCAACTTTCCTTGAGATGTTGCCTGATGAGGTCTTTAAAGGAGGCTTTGGATGATGTGTTTTGAATGCTTGTAGGAACAGAGTTCCATTTTGTAGCCACTGAACTACTATATAGTGCATCCCCAAAGCTATTGTAGCTGTTGGAGACTTCTAGTAGTAGTTTGCTTGATGATCTAAGAGGTCTTTTGGCTAAGTGATGTTGTACTAGGTTTTTGAGGGCAGGACACTTATTGGGGAGGTAATAGATAGAATGACAGAGGTAGAGCTGATTGTAGGTTAGGAGGTTGGGCAGTTCAAGCCAGTGGAGCTGTCTCAAAACAGTACAGTGATGAGTTCTATATGAGCAATTTGCAGCAAAGCGGACAATTCTGTTATAGCAGGCTTCCATTTTGCTTAGTTCAGTTTTGTTGAGATTAGTCAGAATGGGAGATGCATAGAGTAGGGTGGATAGAAGTTGGGAGCGAGCAATGGCTGATCTTGTGTTGTTGGTAAGAAATGGTTTGATACGGTAGAGCAACCCCAGTTTGGCATGTACTTTTTTAATAGTTAAGTTGAGATGACTATCAAATTTTAGGTGGGAGCCTATGATTGTTCCCAATAGCTTAACCTGTGCCACTGGAGCAATTGGAGTAGCATTAGTGGAGTAGATAGTGAATTGACTGTTAGTGTTTTTATTAGAACTGGTTATAATCATAAGCTGTTTTCTTTGGATTGAGGAGAAGTTGGGCTTTGGTAAGGTAGATTTCAACATCAGAGAATGCTAGTTGAGTTGTTTGCAGGAGTGTGGGAATGTTTTGTGCAACACAGATTAAGGTAGTGTCATCTGCACACTGAATTATAGATGCATGCTGTGTGGAGGTATGGAGGTCATTTGTGAAGACTGTGAATAGTAGTGGTCCTAAGATAGAACCCTGTGGGACTCCTATAGTTATGGGCAGCAGAGGAGAGAGAGAATTTTCCCATTTCACAGCTTGGTACCTGTCAGTTAAGTAGCTTTGGAACCAGGTAAGAGTAGAATTTGATAGATATTGGTTTAGTTTGTTTACCAGGATTTGGTGTGAGACTGTGTCAAATGCTTTGAACATATCCAAAAAAAAGTTGACACTTGTAGGCCTTCATTTTTGAGACGGTTTACTGTGTCTGTGAAGCAGAGGAGGGCTGTAGTGGTACTATGGGCAGGTCTGAAACCATGCTGAGTAGGTGACAGGATGTTGCTGTCTAGGAGATTGTTTAGCATCTGGGTATGGATGCATTTTTCTAGGATTTTAGCCAGGGGGGAGAGTAAAGCAATGGGTCTGTAGTTATTAAGTTCAGTGGAGGTCCCGCCTTTATGTATGGGTGTAACATAGGATATTTTCCAGAGTTTGGGCACATAGTTTTCAACAATAGAGCTGTTTATGAGAGTGGAGACTGGGATAGCAATAGCATCTGCTGTGAGTTTCAAGAAATAGCTGGGGAGTAGGTCGGCTGCTGTTGATGAGGGTTTTAGTTTGGAGAGCATGCTTTTGAGTGAAGTGGTGGAAACTGTTTTGAGGGTAAAGCTTGTATTAGTGTTATTATTTTTGGGGGGGTAGTTAGGAAGGAACTGTCCTGTGATACTAAGGAAAGAATTGAGTTCACAAAGTGGAAGTTGAATTGTGTTTCGATGGAAACTTTAGTGTCAGGGGTGGTTGGTTTGGGGGTAGCCTTTTGGGTGGATTTTAGTAGCTGGTTTACATTTTTCCAAAATTTTTGCGGGTTGTGTTGGTATTTAGTTTGTAGTGTTGTGTAGTAGGATTTTTTGTCCAGCCTAATGCATTTTTTTGCATGGTTGCGCAGTTCTTGGTACTTAGTTAGGCTTTGTGTTTCTTTGTTTTCTTTGATAGTAAAGCCAGGCAGTGTCTCCGGACTTGAGGATTTGTTTGGTTTCTTTACCAAGCCAAGGGTTTGTAGAGGTTCTAACCTTGATTTTGTGCAATGGAGCAACAGTGTCTAGGTGTTGTAGAAATGTTTTGTTGAAATATACTACAGCCTGGTCAAGTGGGAGGGTTTTTTGGGGGGTCCAGTCACAGTTACAGAGTAAAGTGTTGAGGACCTCAGGAGATAATTTTTTTGTGTTTCTAGTGGATATATAGTTAGTGGTTTTGAATA
Organism: Protopterus annectens; assembly: GCF_019279795.1. NCBI lineage: Eukaryota > Metazoa > Chordata > Ceratodontiformes > Protopteridae > Protopterus > Protopterus annectens. The sequence continues at coordinate 450,949,758 of NC_056744.1, read as the reverse complement.
TGCTTGCTCTACTACGTATAAAGTATATTATGTTGTGGTCACTTGAGGTGCCTGGGAGACTGCCTGTGTGAGGGTACAATGTGGGGTTGTTAGTTAGGACCCAGTCAAGGATGGATTCCCTTTTAGATTTTTTATCACATCTAGTTGGAATTTGGACTAGCTACTGGTAGCCATGGAAATTTATTAGATTACTTGGTGGTTCTGATATACAGGTGAACCAATCTAGGTTTAAGTCCCCCAGAATAAGGGTTTCTTGGGAGTATGTGGAAGAACACCAGGATAAGAAATCTTCAAGGCTAGCAGGTGTATTATCAGGTGGAATATAGATCACAATTGTGGTGATGACCTTTTTAGGGTGAAGTTGAAGTTGTGAGATAAGTATGTCCCAATTATTGGGGGAAGGGTAGGAGTTTGGTAATTGATGGACAGTTAAGTTTGACTTGTACAGTAAGGCAGTTCCACCCCCTTTACGAAGTGGTCTGCCTCGTCTAATGATATTGTAGCCGGTAGGGAGAACTTCTGAGTTAGCTATGTTTTTATTTAGCCAGGTTTCTGTGCTATTGTGGCCTGGAGTTCAGGTATTTTATTTTTGATACTTCTAATATTAATATTTAGCATTAGAAAATGGTTGGTTTTGCTGCTGTTGTTGATTTGTCCAGGAATTAAGAAAGTGGGGATGTTATGTTCTGACATTTGTGTTGGAGCAGTCTGAGTTGGACAGGATGGATTTGGGCCTGGGTTGGGGTGGATATCCCCACTTATGGTGAGCCTGGAGTTAAAATGGTTACAGATATTGGAGTTTGGTGAGGAGTGTGAGAAAGTATTGTGTTTTTTTGGAGTAGGAATGAGAGCATATGTGTTTAGTCCTGAATTGGTCCGTTATGTAGTTCTTGAATAACTGTGGGCAGATATTATTATAATGTGTGGTGTCTGTATACGAGACTGCATAATGCAATGTTGTGCTACTAAGTTTAGGGATATTGCTAGAGTGATAACTTGTGGTGTTGTAAAGAAGTATGAGAAGACAGAGTAGACTTATTTGCGTGATAGTCATGGTTATAAAGTTTAAGTTGTTTCTAGGTGGGGGGTCTGAACAGGAATTATAGGGTTGCACTATATGTGGATGGGGAAGTAGTGTGGGTGATGTAAAAAATGCCTAGTGGGAATGAGAGTGATTGGGAGTATTTTGTGTGGAGCAAGTTGGTGTGGTATAATGTGATATGACTTGAGGAGCTGTGATTGGTGGAGGTGATGTGAGGGTGAGCTGTGGATGTAGCTGAGATTACTATAAATGTAGAGGTAGTGGGGGCGGGAGGAAATAGGGGGCAGGGCAGGGAAGTGGAGAGAGCCTGATTGTTAACGAGGGCGAACGGAGCGGGGCAGAGCCAACCAAGACAAAAGAAAAAGTAAGTATTACTTTACAAATCTGAACACTTTTAAAACAAATTCCTGAGGTCTAATGGCTTACCAGCAAGCCGAATGTAATTGCTGAGGAGCACTTGTGTCCCGGTGGGACACTAGAAATTTAAAGATGGCTCCATGCTCAGCAGGATTCTAATATAGACTTTGTATTGGGGGAGGGAGATAGCACAAGGGGTATAAACCAGGTGGAATGCAAAGAAACCAGAGAGGCAATCAGTGGAAATCAGTGAAGGCCTCAGAGGGGGTAAGTAATAATTCAAACTACCTGTAAAGTGAAGGAGAGAAGAGACAGCAAAGTTTATTAATGTTGTGAGTGTGTCTTTACATTGACTTGCTGATCAGTAACCAGTTTGTGCACAGATTAAAGTAGGGAGATACATTAGCAATGAAGGGGAATGTATAGAGATGCAAATAAACAGGTTGGCCTCCAAGTGATACAAACGAAGGGAGAAAGCACTGAGAGGGCTGCTTGATGGTTAATTTAGTCACAGGGATGTGAATTCAATGTATACTGTCTATTGGACAGTTAGGATTACTGTACTAGTGGGGGGGACACAAGGCTACAGCAGTCAGTTTTATTAGCAAGCAGAGAACTACTAAGAAATACTCCTAATGTAATAGCTTCACTCTAATAAAACATACAAGTAGAATGCCTGGGTGGACTGACCCCGCTCTTGAGGCTCAAAATGTATATCCTTGTTTAGTTTGCAGTACTGATTCCTTCTTATACTGTATGGGTGGAGTGGTAGCCGCAGACTGCAGATTTGTTTGAGTGTGCTCCTGCTCTTGAGGCTCAAAATGTATAGCCTTGTTTAGTTTGCAGTACTGATTCCTTCTTATACTGTGTGGGTGGAGTGGTAGCCGCAGACTGCAGATTTGCTTGAGTGTGCTCCTGCTCTTGAGGCTCAAAATGTATATCCTTGTTTAGTTTGCAGTACTGATTCCTTCTTATACTGTATGGGTGGAGTGGTAGCCGCAGACTGCAGATTTGCTTGAGTGTGCTCCTGCTCTTGAGGCTCAAAATGTATATCCTTGTTTAGTTTGCATTACTGATTCCTTCTTATACTGTATGGGTGGAGTGGTAGCCACAGACTGCAGATTTGCTTGAGTGTGCTCCTGCTCTTGAGGCTCAAAATGTATATCCTTGTTTAGTTTGCAGTACTGATTCCTTCTTATACTGTATGGGTGGAGTGGTAGCCACAGACTACAGATTTGCTTGCGTGTGCTCCTGCTCTTGAGGCTCAAAATGTATATCCTTGTTTAGTTTGCAGTACTGATTCCTTCTTATACTGTATGGGTGGAGTGGTAGCTGCAGACTGCAGATTTGCTTGAGTGTGCTCCTGCTCTTGAGGCTCAAAATGTATATCCTTGTTTAGTTTGCAGTACTGATTCCTTCTTATACTGTATGGGTGGAGTGGTAGCCACAGACTGCAGATTTGCTTGAGTGTGCTCCTGCTCTTGAGGCTCAAAATGTATATCCTTGTTTAGTTTGCAGTACTGATTCCTTCTTATACTGTATGGGTGGAGTGGTAGCCGCAGACTGCAGATTTGCTTGAGTGTGCTCCTGCTCTTGAGGCTCAAAATGTATATCCTTGTTTAGTTTGCAGTACTGATTCCTTCTTATACTGTATGTGTGGAGTGGTAGCTGCAGACTGCAGATTTGTTTGAGTGTGCTCCTGCTCTTGAGGCTCAAAATGTATATCCTTGTTTACTTTGCAGTACTGATTCCTTCTTATACTGTATGGGTGGAGTGGTAGCCGCAGACTGCAGATTTGCTTGAGTGTGCTCCTGCTCTTGAGGCTCAAAATGTATATCCTTGTTTAGTTTGCAGTACTGATTCCTTCTTATACTGTATGGGTGGAGTAATAGCCGCAGACTGCAGATTTGCTTGAGTGTGCTCCTGCTCTTGAGGCTCAAAATGTATATCCTTTCTTTAGTTTGCAGTACTGATTCCTTCTTATACTGTATGGGTGGAGTGGTAGCTGCAGACTGCAGATTTGCTTGAGTGTGCTCCTGCTCTTGAGGCTCAAAATGTATATCCTTGTTTAGTTTGCAGTACTGATTCCTTCTTATACTGTATGGGTGGAGTGGTAGCTGCAGACTGCTGATTTGCTTGAGTGTGCTCCTGCTCTTGAGGCTCAAAATGTATATCCTTGTTTAGTTTGCAGTACTGATTCCTTCTTATACTGTATGGGTGGAGTGGTAGCTGCAGACTGCTGATTTGCTTGAGTGTGCTCCTGCTCTTGAGGCTCAAAATGTATAGCCTTGTTTAGTTTGCAGTACTGATTCCTTCTTATACTTTCATCCATTGCTTTGCTGACCTTTTCAAAAAAGTCCAGCAGGTTGAGTAAGTGTGACCTGCCTTTGACAAATGCAAACTGAAACAGGTCCAGTATTGGGAGGTTCCCAATGTCCTGATTGACTAGTACCAACATAAGTCTTTCTACTACTTTGCATATGAGGCTGATCAGACTTGTGGCTCTGTAATTGCCTGGGTATGTGGACTGGCATCCTTTATGCAGGGGAATGACTGTAGCTGTTCTCCATTAACTTGGGACACAACTTGTAGGAGAGGCTGTGACAGTGTAATTGGAGTGGGGAGTAGATAAATCATTCTTTATGCTGTTTAGGATGCATCCTGGGATATTTCTAAAACCCATTGATGCAGACAGAGTGAAAAGAGGAGTAAAGCTTGAACAGAATTTATCAGCCACTATACTCACTATATCCTCAGCCACGCTCTAGGTAATATCTTTCACAAAAAGCTCAGCACATTGCCTGAGCTTGATCATGGACTGTGCACTTGCTGCTGCTTCATGCAAACCATGGGGAGTTAAGTGGCTCTGGTACACATACTTTGTGGCACATAGAGCACTGATTATTACACCCACTGACCGTGGAACCTGCCAAACACATGCTGACACTAAACATGTGCTCTGGCTGGAGAAGCTGTCATATGTAGGCAGGCTTCCTACAGCAAACATCAGTCAGTGGAGGTCAAAAGACTCACTGCATGGTGTGGAAACTCAAAGAGGAAGGTAGGCCACTTCATCAGACTTAGAACCTGTTTTTTCCTACCACATAACTCTGACCACAGGAAGGAGCAAATGGAATGATTAGGCACTCTGGGCAGCAGTAAATGGGTTGCTGGACTTGCACCTGGCCATGAGATGCCTGGCTGTCACCCCTGATGACATGGTAAAGCTAGTGGAGCCATTAGACAGGGCCAGTGTAGGAGAAAAAATAATTCATAAGTTCATAGCTGTTTACTAGGCTAACTACCACAAGGGCCTTTTTAAGCCTAGCCATGCATCTGATAAGTGTAATCATGGACCTTTTGTAATGCTTGGCCAGTAAAATCTGGCTAGTACTACTTACTTTTGGCCATCACCAGGTAAGGTCCTATCATGTGACTATGCACTGACTTCATTATTTGGGTCATATATCATTTTAGCACAATCAGTTGCTGTAGAATTTCTTCCTCACCTTTCATTTGTCATCTCTCAGCTCAGTGTAAGGTTAAAAAATAATGCAAATGGTATGTTCACTATCTTTGCCCACAGCCAAGGTAATATTCTATATCTTGTCCTGTGTAAAGTATCGTCTTCCTATTATGCTTTTTTGAAGTCTGTGTCATTAATCAGTAAGTCTCTAACTCTACTGGACTTTCATCTTTAGCATCAGCACTTAAAATTACTAATATGGTAGTTTCTTCTATGTCCTGTTCTACACTGATGATGTTCGACAAAACTCGCTTTCTAAAAGCCAAAAACATGAACTCACACCCGGAAAGGACTGCTGACACTGCTGTAAAGGTTAAGTGCTTTTTTCGTTTAATATGAATGAACTTCTTCAGAACAAACAGACATTCTCAATTACCCATTTAAATACAAATGAATAAATCGTTCATCCAATCACATCCAGTACCCTAAATTAGAACCAATTTCCAATAAATAATGACATAAACAAATAATCATATAAATGCATATTTAAAAAGTACATATTTATGTATGTGTATGCATTTTATAAATATACACATATAGCAGTGTTTTTGACTTGAATGTGTTATTTCTCTTAAAAGTTGATGTTAATAATACAATCTATCATTTAAAAGGCACTTCACATTTAAAGTGGCATTCAGCCCAGGAGTGTGATCAGCTTTTAAAAATACTTGCCATTTTAGCTCTTTAATCTCAAGAGCATTATTATATTTAGTTACATAAGGTGACAAATTAATGAAATCCAAGAGAAAAATACAAATTTCTTAAAATTAAGACATTCCATAACATGTTTGGCTAGAGCGTTGTTAACATCCTTATTTCTAATGGCCAAACGGTGTTCATAAATTCTTTTATATAGTGCTCTAACTGTTTTTCCTACATAGAAATTGTGACAGATGGAACAAGTAGCAAGATAAACTATTCCACAGCTCTTACAATTAAATCTAGCTTTACTAGACACCATTTTTTGAATGTGAAGAAAAAATACATTTTTAGAAGGATCTATGAACCTACATTGTTTGCAGTAGTGACAAGGATAGGTGCCCACAGGCCCTCTGGTAGTCTTCTTTTCACCAATTTCTAAAATGGATTTGACACTAACTACTTTCTTATAAACAAAATTGGGGTGGTCACCTATAACCCTATCTAAATCACTGTTACCTAGAATTACTTTCCAATTATAGGAAATAACTTGTTTTACCCTGTGGGAATCTAAACGGATGGGAACAGGGAAGGCACAGTCTATCATTTTGTCCATAGTAGCTTTGTTTTTAGGAGTAAGCTCACTCATTAAGATAGGTGGAAACTTATCCATTCTAACCAACAGAATTTCTTCCAAGATACTCTTTAACCTTTCATGCGGGTACCCCCTCTGAACAAACATTAAAATTAATTTGTTTGCTTCGCATATAAATTTGTCATGTTCAGAAATTATTCTGCTGAGACGTATAATTTGCCCTCGGACTAAATTCAACTTCATGATCATCGGGTGACCACTTTCAAAATGTAGAAAGTTGTTGGTGTAAGTTGCCTTCCTATACACCATGCTGGTAAATTTCCTTTCTTTGACATCCATAGTGATGTCTAAATCCAGAAAGCGCACATTCGTGCCTACTTCACTCACCACAAATTTGAGCCCGAGGCTGTGTTCATTGATATCTTCCAAAAATAAATCTAATTCTTCAGCAGGACCATTCCAAATGAACACCAAATCAATAAATCTCTTGTATAGGGAGACATATTTAAACCTTTCTAATTTGGTCAGAAAGGACAACCCCCACCAACATAATACTAAATTGGCAAAAGCGGGCACTACTTTGGCACCCATAACTACACCACAAGTTTGATGGTAAATCTTCCCGTCAAACAAAAAGAAATGATTCCCTAGAACCAAATCCAATAATAGACAGATGGACTGGACCATAACATCACCATAAGTTGTGTGTTCTATCAAAAAGTTCTTAACAGCTTCCACTCCCATTTTTTGATCTATGGAAGTGTATAAGGAAACAACATCAACTGTTACTAATAATGTTTCCATACATTTAAATGTACAGTTTTTCAATAGATCTAAAAATTGCCAGTCATCTTTTAAAAAATAGGGAGTCCTGACAACCAAGAGTTTAATAAGTAGTCTAAATAATGATAAATGGCAACAGTTTTACTTTTCTTTACAGAAACAATAGGCCTAAAAGGTGGATCGGTGGAATTCTTATGAATTTTTGGAATTCCAAACAGCATTCCCAGCATAGGTTTCTCAATGTACAGGAACTCATAAGGGACTAAATTGATATAACTTTTGTTTAATAATTCCAATAACTGGCTATCAATGTTCAAAATTTTTTTTTCGGACCATATCCTTACTAACCAGTTGGTAATTCTTTTTGTCACTTAAAAGCTCCTTTATACAAGACTGGCAGTCTGTTGCTTTCATAATAACCAATCCATTCCCTTTGTTGGCTTTCATAAAACAATACTGTTTACTTTTTCTCAATTTGAATAAACCTTCCATCTCTCTCCTTTCTCAGTAAGTTCTCTTCTTTGTATTCCTACTACTACTATCTCTTGCAAATGTTGCAGAATTATTACAAACTTCCCTGAGATCTTTCTCACATAGTTCATTAAACACATTTAATGCGGGCATCACTTTTGGATTAATATTAGTAGGTTTCATACAACCTCCATTATTCCTTTGTTCAATCCCTTCAAATGCATAACTTCAATTTAATTTCCTGACATACAACTTCAAGTCTAATATAGTGTCAGTTAATGGTGCTTTGACTGAGTGAACAAAAGAAAAACCTTTTTCTAACACTTTATGTTGGACATCATTAAGCACTAAATCACTTAAATTGTAAATCTTACATAAGAGAATTACCTCTTCCGGTATTTCCCTTTCCTTTTGTTCTCCACATTCCCCTTCCCTTTCACCTTCCCTCCATTGTTGTTAGTCTCTGGTGACTTCAAGGAAAAGGATTGTTAGGGCCCTGGGCGTTATTAGTGTCGGTACTAGTACCTTCTCCTGCGTCGCTCACACTACCGATGTTTATAGCTTCTTCAATGTTTTTATTATTGCCTTTCCCATCATTATAGCCAGTGACTGCCTTCTGTTTGCTGTTTATATCAGATACACCCTTCTTAGTATTTAATAAAAAAGCTGTGTTGTTGGCATAAGCCAAAGAATCTCTTGGTAACTTATTCCATTTTCTACTGGTCAAACTAGCCATGTGTCTCTGTAGTTTAGGTTCAATGCCATCATACAAAGCTTCATAAGAAGAAAAACTGGCATCATTGACAATACAATTATTTACATCTCTAATTTCTGACTTTTAACAGTTCAGTTTGACTAAAATTATGTTTAACTAGTAATTTCAGTGCTTCTATTCCTGCATTGTTATATAAATTTACTAGTTCAGCAAATATAGAGTCTGTTTGCTTGATGTCGTTTGGAAACCGATAACATCTGAGACCAAATAGCACTTGCTTTCCCTCTATACATGTTTGTAGATAAAAATGATCAAATTCTAGTGACCATAATTTCAATAGCTTTTTTTCTAAATGAAAAATGTTAAACTTACAGTTGGAAGCTCTTCCATTTGTTTTATTAGTGTCCATAAACATTGTTAACATTTCTGAAACAAGCAAATGGATTTACCAGATTTCCAAATTACTACAGCACTCAACTTTCCTCACTTGTCTAGAGGAAAGCAATTTTTAGTACTTAATAAATAAGCACCTATCCAGGCATGTCTAAGGGTCAGCTCCCAGTGATTTCTCCTGTCTACCTGATGAATCTGGGCATCTTGGGGCAATGCAGCAATTGCCTCATGTACACAGACAACCCTCTCCTCCTACCACCCAACACTACAACTTGTGAGAGATGCACTTATATTGCCAAACTGGAAGCAAAGCTCTCTTCACCCAAGACTGGACTAGACAGTCAAGAGGAGAAGGTAAACACTTGCACCACACCACACTCATCACATAGTCCCTCAAAACCTACACCACCAAACCACACACATAGAAACACAAAACACACACCTACATTCGTGGAGGATCTCAATAAAAACCTGCCCAAGCATCAGGAACCTCCAAAGCAGAAACGCAAGCAAACTCCACCCTCCAACACAACCCAAATAACACATAGCCCACAAACTCAGTGTGCCACTCAGCCACAGCCTATAAGGCATAACAACGTACCCAGCACTCTAGTCATAGGTGACTCTATAGTCAGGCACACTGATGTTCCACTCACCAGGCCAAACAAGGAGAAAGTTACTGTCAGCTGCCTGTCAGGTGACAGGATCCGCCACATAACGCACACACTCAGGTCACTCCACAACAAGTACAAATATGACAAATATGACACTGCCATTGTCCATGTTGGTGTGAATGACCTGAGATGTACCTCCCTGGACTATATGAAAAGAGACATGGAGGAGCTCTCTGATCTTGTAGCCCAGGCAGTTATGACCCTAGCCCTGAGTAGCATCCTGCCATCACCCAGAATGATGCCACAGTATAAAGACAAAATGATTGACTTCAACAACTGGCTAAGCTTCTGGTGTCATTCTAAGGGGATCCAGTATTTGTCTGCCTGGGGCGGCATGATCGACAGACCACGATGCTTTGCCAGAGATGGCTTGCACCTGTCGGCCTTGGGATTCCGGATACTGGCTAAGGCTCTTGCCACTCCTATAGTGCCTTTTTTAGGCAAGGTTCAAATGACAAATTCACCACCATAACAGGTACAAGCAAGCAAAATCTGAGGGTAATGCCACTCAATGCTAGAAGTCTAAACCTTAAAATGCACTCACTCAAGGCACTTCTTAAAATGGAGAACATAGACATCTGTGCAGTGACAGAGACCTGGTTCAAAGTTCCAGACATCACCCCTGCATCACCAGGCTATAATGCATACCACACCTTTTGGCCACCTAACCCAGAATGAAGCACTAAAGGTGGAGGCGTGTCCATATTCATTAAGGATATCCACACCTCCAGACTAGTTGAACAGCATAATGCATCCAAGATTATCCAAGTGCAACTAACTCTGGTCAAGACCGCAATCCAAATTGTAGCTTGCTACAGACCCCCCTCCATGCCCCAGGATTCCCACTCCTCATTTCCTGATACACTGGAAAGTATTAGGGTACAACCTAACACCCTAATAATGAGTGATTTCAACTACCCCACTGTTAACTTGGAAAACTACTCATGTACCAACTCTTTTGCTCAACGTTTTCTGGAATTCATAAATTCCAACGCCTTGGATCAACTTATTCACACCCCCACTAGGGGCAGTAATATCCTAGACCTGATCATTACCAACATGGGCAACTGGTGTTCCACACCAGAGGTCAATTCCTCGTTGGTCAGATCCGACCACAAGCTAATCACCCTAGACATCCACATCCTGCCCCCACCCCCAATTAGGGAAACCACCGTAAAAAACTTCTCCAAAGCCAACTTCACACTTCTTAAAACAGAAGTGGCAAACTTCATGACATCCATGCAGATGGACAACAGAGTTATGACTACTGAATCCTACACAAATGCACTTTAGAAGCACTTACACGAGTGCATGGATCATGCTATCCCTAATAGAACCAAGATGCTATCCTCCAAAAAATGGAAGCCGATCTGGTGGTCCTCTGGCATAAACAAACTCTACAACAGAAGAAAGAAACTGTTGCAAAAAAGAGTAAAATTCCATGACTGGAGGAACGCTCTGGTCAACCTCAGTAAGAAGCTGAGATCCCTCATAAAATCCTCCAAAGCTAGTTACAAAAACAAAATTGCCACTGACTCTAAAGACAACCACAAAGTATTCTATAGCTATGTCAAGAATCTCAATGGCAACACTCAGATCTGCTCTGAGTTACAGCACAATGGCACTAAATATACAGAACCAACTGATACTGCCAACTTCCTGGCAGATAGATTCAGTGCTAACTTTACCCCCCTCTCACCCCCTAGAGGGCCCATCTCTATACCGGAAGAATGCAAAGTTCCTGTAATCATGGCAGCTCAGGTAAAAAACACACTCTCCAAAGCCAAGAACACAGCATCCATGGGACCTGACAATATCCCAGGCTGCGTTCTACACGAACTACAGAATGAACTGGTACCCTACCTAAGTACCATGTTCAGTCATAGCCTCACCTCAGGCTTTGTGCCCACTGAATGGCGCACCCCAACGGTTATCCCACTCCACAAAGGGGGAGCCATGACGGACCCCGGGAACTACTGCCCCATTAGCCTGATGAGCCTGGTCTGCAAGGCCATGGAATCTATCATCATGGAACTCATAAACAAAGACATTGGTAAATCTCCAAACTCTGGACCCTACCCAGTTCGGATTTGTAAAAGGCAGATCATGTCTCCTAAACCTGATTGACTTCTTTGAAGCAGTCACCAAAGCCATAGATGAGAGTAAGGTGGTTCACACAGCTCATCTAGATCTCGCCAAGGCTTTTGACACCATCCCCCACTCCGAAATTATAGATAATCCCACTAAACTAGGTATAAATCCCTATGTCACAAGATGGGTTGCCAACTGGCTCATGGACAGAACCCACACTGTGAAAGTAGCAGACTCCAAATCCGACTTCAGACCAGTGACAAGTGGAGTACCACAGGGTTCAGTCCTGGGGCCTCTCCTGTTTGGTATCTACTTCACTGAAGTACAGGCTAACACAGAAGGTCTTTGGCTAACAAAGTTTGCAGATGACTGCAAACTAGGAGCCATAATCAAAACTCCTAATGATGTGGACATACTACAAAAGGGCCTCACTGAGACAGATGCCTGGTGTCAAAGCCATGGCCTGAAGCTCAATGCCAAAAAGTGTATTGTCATCCCCTTTGGTAAAAACTCTGTACCCATGAACTACCACATAGCTGGTAGTCTACTTAATGCTGAAAATATGATAAGAGACCTTGGGACACAGGTGGACAGCAGTCTCTCCTTGGATAATCACATCACCACAGTGGTCAGGAAATCCTTCTACGTGGCTCACCTCATCACAAAAGGTTTCTCATCCAGAAAAAAAGAGGTCATTGTTTCCCTCTACTCATCACTCATTAGACCCATTATAGAATACAACGCTCCTTTTGGGATGTACCGCACAAGACATCTACAACAACTGGAAAGGCCACAGAAATACCTCACAAAGAGGATGCCCTACGCAGACCGTCTCAAAAAACTCCAGCTTTACTCTGTTACATATTGCCTACTCAGAGGCGATCTCTGCCTAACATACAAAGCTATGTCAAACCCAGAGCTGTTGGACATGCTCCACTTAAAGAAATCCCAATCCCTCCAAGCTACATGCTCTAGGGACCTAAACCTTATCACTACAATAAACTGAACATGCTGGAGGGATAGATTCCTGTCCCAGAGACTTCCCATACTCTGGAACAGACTACCTATCTATGTCAAACAGAGCTCCTTATTAGCACTCTTCAAGAAGAATCTTGATGATTGGATGGGAGATAGGAAATTCACCCTAGGGATCACTTCTGTGGCTCTGCTTGACAGAGGCACAGGAAAATAATTTTCTTGGGTGGCAAAAGCCAGGGTACATTTTTGGCTAGGCTTATATAGGCACTAGGGCCAGTAGCCTAGTACCCTCCTATGAACCTATGAACCTATAAGGAACCTTCATAATCTAATACATCTGCTGCAATAACAGTAGAGTCACTACCGGAACTGTCAGTTGAAGCTTTCTGGTTATTTGCATTTGGTCTTAAACCAACTCCTGTAGACAGATGAAACGGAAAAAGTACTTAATCTGTCCAGAATTAATTGTGCCTTCTGGATAGCCTCAGTCAAAGTACTAGTAACCAAACCAATGTCTTCCATGACACTATAGGTGCTAACATTCAAATTCCTGTCTGTTTCACGTAAAGGAGATACTGCAGAGTTTGAAGATATAACCAGTCCTCCGTTTCCAGTGATATCAGCCATGAGGATTCCAAGGTGAAAAAATCAAACTAGATAAACAGAAAAAACCATCAATTCATGAACCATAAAAACTTTTAAAAGCCAAAAACGTGAACTCGGACCCACAAAGGACTGCTGACACTACTGTAAAGGTTAAGCACTTTCTTTCGTTTAATATTAACTCACTTTCTACTTTACTTTCTTGTTATCTGTAAAAGCCTCTTGAGTGCTTAATGCATATAAGTTTTCACATACACAAGTTACTTATACACATGGTTAAATGCATGTAAACCCAGTTCCACACACAGCATGTTTATATACAGTATTTATACTGTCAATGAAATTTAATTGACAGAAAATGTCTCCTGACAGAAACAGTAACCAACTAGAAGAAAAGACAAATAAATGAAAGAAAAATATGCGAGAGGGGCTTTGAAATAAGGATCTGTGCCACTTCTTTACCCCTTTCATATAATCCCTCCAAGAGTCTGGCTACTGTCTTGGCTGACACTGCTTTAGAATGAAATTTAGGCAAAACAGATAATAAAATTCACTGTGACTTCTCAAGTTGTAACTAGAATTGCATTGTTTAAAGCTGAGAATACAACACTAACAATGCAATATTTTTCCCAAGTTAAGCAGATACTTACTAGATAACGGACTTGTATAGGTTTAGGCTACTAACATGCTTACAGTTTTATTCTAAGAACCCTCAGTTAAATTCTTAATTACTTCCCAAAATAAGTTGGGATGGCTTGAGCAACGCTCCTGCATGTTGCCGGTAAATGACCTTTGCTTGTAGACTACATTTCTCTTTCAATTCCTGGATGCTTAAATGTTTCATAAGCTCCTGAGTTTACTTCATTTGCTAAAGGTTGTGTCCCTTTCTGACGCTGTGCTAGTATCTTCTTCTAACTTAGGTACATTTGATTCCTTTTGCTTCCTGCTTGTTTCTGGAAATTCTCCAGAATTTGTGCTAAACAGTGCAAAAATAAATTTAGATATTTGTTCACATCTTTTTGATTAAAAATTATTACCCTAGCCTATTGCTTACCGTCCTACAAACAGCAGTTTTTTAATACTATAGGCCTTCTGGAGACTATTACCAGATTGAAATGGGGCTCATGTCTTCTTAAATGGTTGCTGAGTGGCTATTCCCTCAGCATCAGGTGTCACAAGTAGCCGAGGAGTAAAACAATGATGGCTGGCTGCCTTTGGAAATCATTGCCAGTTCAGTTTCTACGTGTGAAGTAGCAGTGATTCCTTTACTTTGTGAAGATTTCACCTTTCTATATGGATGTGCAGCAATGGAGTTAATATATGTATCTAGAGTATGTGAGGGGCGTGTCTACCGCCTTAGGTTGTGCAAGGAGCCCCCCCCCCCCAAAAAAAAATGAGTTATAGTTTTTTTTATCATTGTGTAGTTCAGGTTCTTGTTTTGCCATTACATTTTGAAGATTTTTAGACATTCAAGGTTTAATAGTGGAACTGGAGCTCATAAATGTCCACCATGAAAACATAAGTCAGTTGTTAATTATTATATCTGGGTGGACCTGGTGCATTGTAGGGCCTATTTGTGATTATGGTATCCAAAAGCATTCTTACAGATGGAATAATATGTTTATGTATGCATTTATTTATTTAGCTATTTATTACATTTGTAAGAAAAAGATTTGTAAGAAAGTCCGACTGGGCACAGGCCCTATTTTCAGCGGAGGACAAATGTTGATCTTGCAATGAAAGATCAAGTGCAGTCTTGTTTGGCCTCAGCCAATTTAACCATAAGTCCCTTGAGAAGATATAATTCTCTGACTTGAATGGATATAGCAAAGTTTTAGCAGTCTGAGAGACGGTGGTGAATATTTTCACATTATATTTAATATAGTGCCTATATCCCATATCTAGATCTGACTTTATTTTTATGTTAGACTTTGATTATTCCAGTTACTAATAACTCTGCAATATGTTCTACTACTTGTTTGTTTACAGCTATTAGTTTCTTTAGTAACTTTAAATGCATTGTTGTTAATTGCCATTTTATTAATACTCATTTTATGATTAATTGTTTTATACTAAATTGTTAATGTACTGGAGCTTTTCTTCCTGGGTCTCTGCTTGAAATGGGCTACTTGCCCAGTCAGACACTACCCAGTTAACAAATGTTAATAAATAAAAATAAAATAAATAAATTTAGTGAGAGTGAATAAGCAGCTGCTGTCTCTGAAAAGGTAGCATAATTGGTTGGAGCTAAAAATTGTTTTAAAAGCTGTTTTTTCACTGGTTTGTTTAATGTTTTTTTAGATCAGCTATATTGCACTTGTTGATCAGTGTGTAGTGTATATTGTACCTAGTCAGCCACTGTAGTATGAGAGCACATGCATATGGCTTATTGAGCACGTGTGAAATCAGTGCCATTTTGTATAGTCATTCAGTGTGAGTGCTAGCTTGAATGGAGATGCACATGTGAATGTGTCTGAAGTAATGAGTCAGTCAGTAAGCATATGAAGTTTTTAGTGTATGTTCCAGTTACAGCTCCTGATGTGTTTATGTACAATAGATAACTTGAACCCATCCTGTGCTTCAGTGTCTCATTTGAATACACTAAACATGCGACATGGTGTCAGAATGGGATCTGAACTTGATGCAGCTCACAAACCATGAGGCACACAGTTAGAAGTGGAGTAATATACAGGAGTGAACTTGCAAACAGGTCAGTGGTTATTCAAAGGTACTTAAATTTGTTTGAATGATTTTCAGTCGCCGGACATGTGGCATAGCATTCAAAGTGTTCAAAATTATTGCCGAGTGATTCAAAATGTCCAAAATAGTGACATAATGATTAAAGTGTTTGAAATAATCTCCAAAGTATTTAAAATGTTCGAAAAGGCTAAAACGTCTGAATTTTTTTTTTGTAATGTACGACTTTTTCTCAGTAACTAAAATTTTTTTGAAGCGTCAGGAGTGTTTGAGGTATTTGTAGTGTTAAAGTATATAATTTTTGGAGAGATTGTTGTACATTCAAGCATAATTACAAGTACCAGGTCTAAGGTCTATACTTATTTTTAAAAGCAATTTGTTCTTATGGTAGAGGTTATTTCACAGACCTGAACTGCTGGTGTTTGATAATAATATTGCAGAGAATTGGTGAATGTTTGAGCAAGAATATGATATTTTCATACAAGCTGCATTTTCTGATAAAGACACACATACAAGAACATTTATACTTCTCAATTTAGCTGGATCAGAAGCCATTGAGTGAGAATGTTCATTTGTGTACGCACTTGCCATGTATGCAGGTGAGGAGGAGAACCACCATACTGTGGCACAGACTGAAAAGCAGGAAGACCCTGCGTGCTTAAAACTTAAATTTAGAGAAATGTGTAACCCTAAAATGAATATCACAATGGAAAGGCACAAATTTTACACAAGAAAGCAAAGCCTGGTGAAACTATAGCAGCATATATTACCATCTTAAGAAATAAAACAAAAACATGCAGATTTGGTGATCTCCTAGATGAGTTGATAAAAGACCGTCTTGTATGTGGGGTTAATAATGATGCAGTGAGAAAGATTTTGCTTCAAGATTGTGAATTAACATTGAGCAAAGCCATAGAGATTTGTCAAATACATGCAATTACAGAAAAGCATACAAATATTTTTATGAATGAGAAAAACATGTTGCAGTATCTGCTAGTGTGAATGTTCATAGTGTACAACAGAAAGTTACGATGAAAAAGAAATATAAACCGAGAGGTAGCACCACACCTAACCTTACTTATAACTGTCACAACTGTGGAGGCAGTCATGAACCTAAACAGGAAAAGTGTTTAGCTTTTGGTCAGCAATGTCACAAACGTAAAAAGTGGAAGCATTTCAAAAGGCTTTGTAAGTCTAAAGTGTCACAGATTTATGTTAAAAGAGAGTATCTGAAGAAGCAAGTAGATCAGATAGAGACTGTAGCAAACTCTGAGAGCTGTGAGCAAACATTCTATGTTGATGGTGTCTCTGTGCTCGATGAAACAGTTAACACACTAGATTATCAGTTGTCAACAAACAGCAAAATATTTTGTACTGTGCAACTTAATGGGAAACCCATAGAGCTTATACTACACACTGGATCTAAGTGTAATGTTATATCAGCGCAAATGTTTGCTAAAGTAATAGCTGGTGAATAACTTGATTCAGCAAAGTGTGCAAATCTAGTTGCTTATGGTGATGAAGAGATTCAGACTCATGGCGCAGTAGTTCTTTCATGCCATTCTGCTGGAAACAGCTATGACTTTCAGTTTTACATAGTCAAAAGACACATGCCGTCACTGTTATGCCTCAAAGACTGAGAATGGGACTAATTTCATTTAATAAAGAGGTTCACCATATAAGTATGAACAATGACAGTTTTACACAGAGTATTTTTAGTGAATATGTTGATATTTTCAAAGATGAACTTGGTAAACTTCCAGTCACATATTCCATGAAGTTAAACTATGAAGTAAGTCCAGTTGTCATACCAGAATGGAAGATCCCAGTAACAATGCATAGTAAGGTAAAAGCAGAACTATACAAAATGGTGAATTTAGATGTCCTTACTCCAGTAGAAGAATCGACTGAATGGGTATCCTCCATGGTCATAGCCATATCTCTCAACTGTATAGATTTTCATATAATGTCCAGATTTTTGCCTCATATTTTTGGTCTGTTCCTCATAAAATCTGCAGTTTTCTGGCAAATCATTGAGGACTGAAGTCACTAAATAATACTAATAATGGCAGATATTTGCGTTTCAGACTTCATAGCCTTCAGAAAATACATAATAATGTAAAACCTGTTATTCTAGCAATTTTTTAAGTTTATATGAGCAATATTTAAAATGGATCCCTATTTTTGGGCCTTTGTACCCCCATTATTTTTGTCTTTGTCCAGATTTCTTGCACTGAGAGGTTGAGAGGTATGGTCGCAGCTCATAAGAAAAGCTCAGATGATATTCAAATATGTATAGATCCAAGAGACTTAAACAAGGCACTTGTGTGCCCTCATCATCGAATGCATACAGTAGAAGAGGTAGCCACTCTCATGCCAAATTCCACTGTTTTTTCTGTCTTAGATGCAAAAAGCTCTTTTTGGCAAATTTCGCTGGATCGCAAATCTTCATTGTTAACTACATTAAGCACACCATTTGGTAGATACCGATTTTTGAGAATGCCATTTGGAATAAATTCTGCCAGTAAAGTCTTTCAGCGTGATATGGAACAAAGTTTTTCTGGTTATCCATGTGCTGTTATAGCAGACGACATTACTGTTAGGGGCAATGGTGAAGATGAACATGATAGAAACCTCAGGAAAGTTCTGCACCATGCACATGAAGTAAATCTTAAATTGAATTCTCAGAAATGTAAATTGAAACTGAAAGAAGTTACTTACATGTGACATTTGTTTACCAGTTTTGGCTTACAACCAGATCCGTCTAAACACGCAGCAATTCTTGAGATGCCAGTTCCAGAAAATGTTACATCTTTACAACATTATCTAGGTATGGTCAACTATTTAGGAAAGTTCATCCCAGACTTGAGTGAGCTTTCTGCACCATTACATCAGTTGACATGAAAACGTACACTGGTCCTGGTTGGAAAAACGGCAAAGAGCATTTGATATCCTGAAGAAGAAAATTGCCAGTCCACCAACACTGAGATATTATGATGTTCACAAACCTGTAACTCTTGCTTGCGATGATTTAAAGTGCGGCCTTGGTGCAGCATGTCTTCAAGAAGGTATACCAGTAGCCTATGCATTCAGACCTTTAACTCAAACAGAGATGCATTATGCACAAATAGAGAATGAAATGTTGGCATTAGTGTACACACGCATGTTCAAAGTCTAATGATCATATTTATGGCAGACCTATCCAAATAGAGACTAATCACTAACCAATAGTGACAATTTTGAAAAAGGCAATACATACAGCCACAGCATGATTGCAACACATGTTAAAATTGCAAAAGCAAAACTTCAGTATTGTCTACAACAAGGGCAAATACTTGTAACTTGCTGATGATTTGTCATGTGCACCCAGACAAATGACAGAGCAGCATGAAGATGAAACTGCAGACTTTGAAGTCATGGAAGTCAGAAGTTTTTCATCATCACGTCTTGATGAACTAAGAAATCACACAGCTTCAGACCCAACTCTCTAGAAGCTGAAACACATTATCAGTCGAAGATGGCCAACATGACAAACCAGTTTACCACTTGACATTCAGCAGTATTTTCCTTACTGAGACAAACTCAGGATGGAAGATGGAATCATCATGAAAGGCCCAAAAGTGGTAATACTTATAGCATTACATCAGGAATATATCAAAATTTTGCATTGTTGTCACCCAAGTACTGATTCAACCAAAATAAGGACAAAAGGCATTGTATTTTGGCCTTCTATGTCCAAAGAAATAGAGAAGGAAACTCTAGCATATCCAATTTGCAATAGCACCAAACTCCATCAACAAAACAAACTGCATCAGCTACACCAATTTTCCTGAATTACCATGGTTGACAGTTGCCACAGATATTTTAAAATTGAATGGTCAACATTAGTTAGTATTGGTAGACTCTTACTCAAATTGGTTTAAAATTGACCTACTTCTTAACCTGACATCCAGTGCAGTCATTACAAAATTGAAGAGACGTTTTTCTGTTCATGGTAGTCCACCAAAGTCATGTCTGACAGTGGTGCACAGTTTACAATTCAGCAGTTTAAGAAATTTGCTGAGTCTTGGGACTTTGTTCATATTCCCAGTAATCCTGAGTATCCACAATCCAATGGGTTAGCTTGATGTGCAGTTCAGAGTGCAAAACGTTTGTTGGAGAAATCCAAGAGAGACGGTGCTGATGTTTTCCTTAACTTACTCAATCTCAGAAACATTCCACGAGACAACTTGCTTGATTCACCTGCTCAGAAATTAATGTCCAGACAGACTAGAACAACTCTACCAATCAGTAATTAAATGTAAAGAACAACAGAGTGGTCAACTTTCCAGAAAATGTCAGTCACAAAAGTTGTACTACAATAAGACCAGTAAATCCCTTAGACCATTACTACAAGAAGTTGTGAAAATGCAGTCATCTGAAGGATACGACTGAGTGGGAATCTTGAAGAACATTTGTGAGGAATCGAGATCTTACATCATACAATCGGAAGGAATAGATTTCAGAAGGAATTGAAGAACCAGTGATGCAGCAGATTGTCTGTGCTGACGACTCTAATTCCCAGGGTGACTCTACTTCTGTGTGAATTCAAAAGGACAGTGTGCTTCCTTCAAATAATTTTGATATAATCCCTGATGTTCCAGTTGTGAAAGAATCCCCAGATACTGTCCCTGTTGCTAAACCCAGTCAAAGTTTCTATGTCACCAGATCGGGTAGAATTTCCAGACTGAATCCAAAATATACAGCAACTTGGACTTGAGCTCAGTTTTGTTTGTAAAAATGTTGATATAATGTCTAGCACTCAATGTCTTTGTTCTCCTATTTGCATGTCAAACAAAATTAAAGAGGGAGGATGTAGATCAGTGTGCATATTGTACCAAGCACAAACTAGGAAAGCTCACAAAGGCAAAAAAACAAGCTGAGTAACACAAGTCACCACACCACAAATCAGGCAGTTTGAACCGTTTATATGTAAAGCGCTTTTCGTCTCAGGCAATCCCAAGACTTCTTCAGACAAAGTACTAATACACATGCCCCTTCTTATAACTTCCACAATTAAATCAAATGGCACACCATTGGTTAAAAACATCAATTCATTAAGTATGCTAAACAGCTCTAGGTCAGGGGCCACAAACCTGCCCCTTTATAAGCAAATCACAACACAATATAATATAGTATAAAATAAACAAAAACAACTGCTTGCATTTGCCTTATGCATGACACAGTTTCAGTCACTAAGCTAAAATGCAATGCCTGCAAAAAACTGTCATGCATTTCAAACTAACTTTCATGTGAAGACACGTTTTACTCCCTAAAATTAGGTCACAACCCAGTATGAAAGAAATGTGCTGCAAGCATGCCTGTTTAGTCATAAACATCCACAAATAAAATGTCACAACAATTGTTAAAAGCATTAAAACATTAGATATGCCTAACAGTTCATGGATTAAAATCACAAGTCTGTCCACTGTGAACCAGTCACAACTCAGTGTAAAAAGGGACAGATAGCATGCTTTCGCCTTTAAGCATGACACAATTAAGCATAAAAATAAAAAATAAAAATTAAAAACCTAAAAGGCAGTACCTACAAGTAAAACTGTCATGCAATTCTGACAGACACAGACAAACAACATCAAACCCCTGAATTTAAACTTCAGGTCATGTTTGACCCAATAAAAGAGGGCAAAGACAAGAGGTGCAAGTCTACCAGATATAAACTGGTCACGGCACCAGTCAAAAACAAGCTCCAAGATGATTTGTAACGTTAATCGTGTTTTGACCCTTGTGGGCAGGTCTAACACCAAGTAAGAGAACTGGTTGTATGCATTTACTTTATACATACAACAGTTATCATCGTAAACTAAAACACACCAGATCGGGTAGAATTTCCAGACTGAATCCAAAATATACAGCAACTTGGACTTGAACTCAGTTTTGTTTGTAAAAATGTTAATATAATGTCTAGCTCTCAATGTCTTTGTTCTCTTATTTGCATGTCAAACAAAATTAAAGAGGGATGATGTAGATCAGTGTGCATATTGTACCAAGTTAGCCACTGCAGTCTGACAAGTGCATATAAATTACTGGGCACATGTGAGAGAAGTGCCATTTTGTATAGTCATTCAGTGTAAATGCTGGGCTGCCACGGTGGTGCAGTGGTTAGTGTTGCCACCTCAAAGCAAGAGGTTCTCTGGTTTGATACTCAGCTGGGGTGCCTTCTGTGCGGAGTCTGCATGTCCTCCCTCTGGTCGCGTTGGTTTCCTCCGGCTGCTCCGGTTTCCTCCCACATCCCAAAGACATGCTGTAGGTGGATTGGATACTCTAAATTGGCCCTAAACGTGAGTGCGTGCATGTGTGTGCCTTCTGTGGAAGGTTGGGCACTGGGCTGGCAACTTGGCACTGTAAAACTCCACTGCCAATCATGAGCGGCCAGGTGGTCCACTTTGGTGATCCCTAACTGGGTAAAGCCGAAAGAAGAAGATTCAGTGTGAATGCTAGCTTAAATGGAGATGCACATGTGACTGTGTTTGATGTAATGAGTCAGTCAGTAAGCATATGAAGTTTGAAGTGTATGTTCCAGTTACAGCTCCTGTTGTGTTTATGTACATTAGGTGACTTGAGCCCATTCCATGCCTCAGTGACTCATTTGAATACACGAGACATGTGAGAGTAGGGATGGAGACTTGCTCGTATCTGCAACATGGCACACAGGGCTTATTACAATGCATACATGCTGGAAAAGTTAAAAGTGGTGTCTTAATCTCATTTTAAAGACATACATCAGGAAAGTACCTTATTCTTTCTATATTTAATGTCCTCTATTGATTTGTGAAGTTTTTAGTGTTCTTTAAACACATTTTCCTTATTTTATTTTGTTTTCATTGCTGAAATTGAAGTGCTGTATTAATACAGTCACCTGACTGAATTTTTTAACTGCTGGGTTTCTTTCCTGTGCTAAATATACTGCTTCCCCTCCCTTTCTTCTGTTTCTGCTATTTTTAGTAGCATTTAAACAAGGTTTGTTCATTCATTTCATTTTCTTTGCTGGTAATTAAGACGTTGTGTTGTACAGACACTTGACTGCATTTATTAATTACTGTATTGTTTCCCACTGCTTAATCAGCCATTTTCCCTATGTTTTTTCTAAGTATAACTTAGTAACTGATACAACCAAGTTTTAGCCCATGTGTTCATAGGTTCATAGGTTCATAGGTAGGTACCAGGCTATCTGCCCAAGGGCATTTATAAGCCTAGCCAGAGTGTGTCAGCTTTCGCCGCCCCATTGATTAATTAACTGATCCTCTGTCAAGCAGAGCCAATGAAGTGATCCCAGAGGTGTATTTTCTGTTACCCATCCTCTCATCAATGTTTCTCTTTTAAGAGTGTTAGTGAGGGGCTCTGTCTGTTGTAATTTGGAATTTTGTTCCAAAGCATGGGGAGTTTCTGTGACAGGAATCTATCCCTCCAGCATGTTCTATTTATTGTTGTGGCGAGGTTTAGCTCACTAGAGCGCATGGCTTGCAGTGACTTGGATTTCTTTAGGTGGAGCATGTCCATCAATTTTGAGTTGAACATAGCTTTGTAAGTCAGGCAGAGATCACCTCTGAGTAAGCGATATGCCACTGAGTACAGCCGGAGTTTTTTCAGTCAGGCTGCATAGGACATATGTTTGAGGCCAGTAATCCTCTTGGTGAGGTACTTTTGTGGTCTTTCCAGCTGTTGGAAGTGTCTTGTGAGGTACATCCCAAATGGGGCATTGTACTCTATGATGGGTCTAATGAGTGATGAGCAGAGGGGCACTATGACCTCTTTATTTCTAGATGCGAACCTTTTAGTAATTAGAAGGACCACATAGAAGGATTTCCTAACTACTTTGGCAATATGATTGTCAAAGGAGAGATTACTATCTACCTGGGTCCCCAGATCTCTTATTACCTCTTCTGTATTACCTATGTGGTATTTCATGGGTGTTTTGTTTTTCCCAAATGGGATGACTATGCATTTTTTGGCATTTAGCTTGAGGCCATGACTTTGACACTAGGTGTCTGTCTCAGTAAGACCCTTTTGGAGGATATCCGTGTCAGCCGGAGAGTCAATTATGGCTCCCAGTTTGCAGTCATCGGCAAACTTGGTTAGCCATAGTCCTCCTGTGTTAGCCTGTACTTCTGAGAAGTATATGCCAAACAGTAGGGGTCCCAGGACCGAGCCTTGTGGGACACCACTTGTGACTGGTTTAGAGTTGGACCTGGAGCCTGCTATTCTTATTGTGTGAGTTCTGTCTGTAATCCAGTTGGCAACCCATCTTGTGACATAGGGGTTTATGTTCAAGCTGGTGAGTTTTTCTGTAATACCTGAGTGGGGAATGGTGTCAAAAGCCTTGACGAGGTCAAGGTAGGCTGTGTGAACCACCTTTCCCTCGTCTATGGCCTTGATGACTGTCTCGAAGAAGTAAACTAGGTTTAGTATGCATGATATGCCCTTAACAAAGCCGAACTGGGTCGGGTCAAGTGTTTGGAGGTTCCCAATGTCTTTGGTAATGAGTTCCATGATGATGCGCTCCATCATTAATAGACTGAAGTATCTCTGATGCGTTATGTTGGGCTACCAGTCTGGAGGTTTGTGCATCCTTTATGAATATGAAAAACACCATCGCCTTTGGAGCTTCTGTCCAAGTTCTGGGGCCGAAAGGTGTCAGGCTTATGGGGTGATAGTTACCAGGGTCAGTTGTGGCCTCTCCTTTGTGGAGAGGAATAACCATTGCTGTGTGCCATTCTATGGGCATGTAGCCTGTGGAGAGGCTGAGGATGAACAGCATGTTTAGGTGGGGAGTTAGTTTGTTCTGTAGTTCATGCAAGATGCACCCTGGGACACCATCTGGTCCCATTGACGCTGTGTTTTTGGCTTTTGAAAGGGCTGTTTTCACCTGTGCGTCTGTGATTTATGGGACACTACACTTTTCTGGTATTGTTGTGGGCCCTTTTGGAGGTGAGAGGGGGGGTGAAGTTTGCACTGAATCTATCTGCCAGAATGTTGGCAATATCAGTAGGTTATATTATAGTATATTTTGTGCTATTTTGCACTAGTTCAGTGCATATCTGTGAGTTGCCACTTAGATTCTTAACATAGCTAAAGAAGGCTTTGTGGTTATCTTTTGAATCCTTGGCTAATTTTCTTTTGAAGTTAGCCTTGGATGATTTCATGAGGGACCTTAGTTTCTTACTGATACTGATCAGGGATGTCTTTCCTTCTTGGGATTTGCTTTTTTTCCGAACTAGTTTCCTCCTTCTGTTGTATAGCCTGTTTATTGCAGGGGTCCACCAAACTGGTTTCCTTCCCTTAGAGGAGTGAGACTTGGTTTTGCTAGGGATGGCACGATCCATGCATCCTTGTAGGTGCTCATAGAGTGCATTTGTAAAGTTTTCTGCATCTTGGGCAGCGTTATCCTTTAGCGTGGGGGCTGTGAAACTTACCACCTCTGTCTTAAATAAGGTGAAGTTTGCTTTAGAAAAGTTTTTTACTGTGGTTTCCTTAGTTGGGGATGGTGGTGGGGTGTGGACATCCAGAGTGATTAGTTTATGGTCTGCTCTAACCAGTCACAGGTTGACCTCCAGTGTGGAACACCTGTCGCCCATGTTGGTGATGACCAGGTCAAATATGTTTTCACCTCTGATAAGGATGTTTACCAGCTAATCCAGGGCATTTGAGTTGATAAATTCCAGGAAGTGCTGGGCCTGGAAATTTGTACTCGAGTAGTTTTCCCAGTGAATGGTAGGGTAATTGAAATCGCCCAATATCAGGGTGTTCGGTAGGACCTTCATGTTTTCCAGTGTCTCCAGAAAGGTGGAGTGGTGGTCCTGGGTCATGGAGGGTGATCTGTAGCAGGCCACAATTTGCATTGCATATTTGCTCGATGTTGCACATGGATGATCTCAGAGGTATCATGCTGTGCCACTAACCTGGAGGTGTAGGTATCCTTGATGAATATGGATACACCCCCTCTTTTGTGTTTTGGTCCATGTTCTGTGGCCGAAATGTGTGGTATGAGTTTTAGCCCGGTAGTGCTGGGGTGCTCTCTGGAGCCTTGAACCAGGTTTCAGTTACTGAACAGATGTCGACTTTCTCCATACTGAGGAGTGCTTCGAGCATGTGCATTTTGAGATATAAATTCCTGGTGGTGAGTAGCATAACCCTCAGTTTTTTGTTAATTGTGCTGTTTACGGAGGTGGGTTTGACTTTTGAGCCTTGCCTAAAAAAGGCACTATGGGGGCTGCAAGAGCCTTGGCCAGTATTCGAAAGGCTAGGGTGACAGGTGCAAACCATCTCTTGTGAAGCAACGTGGCTTGTCGAGCATGTCGTCCCAGGCTAACAGACACTGGATCCCCTTTGAATGACACCAGAAATCAATTGTTGAAATTGATCATTTTCTCTTTATACTGAGGTATCATTCTTGGTGAGGGCAAGATGCTACTCTGGGTCAGAGTTATACCAGCCTGGGCTGCATGATCAGAGAGCTCTTCCATGTCTCTTTTCATGTAGTCCAGGGAGGTATGTCTCAGGTCATTCACACCAACATGAACAATGACAGAATCATATTTGTACTTGTTCTGGAGTGACCTGAGTGCTTGTGTTATGTGGCAGATTCTGGCTCCCAACAGGCAGCTAACAGTAACCTTCTGCTTGTCCAGTCTAGTGAGTGGAACATCAGTGTGCCTGACTATAGAGTCACCTGTTACTAGTGTGTTAGGTGTGTTATTTCACCTTAAGGGCTGTGATTGTGCGGCAAACTGATTTTGTGTTTTATGTATTGTCTGGTTTGTGATGGTAAGTGCAGGTTGTTTGTGTGTCTACTTTGGAGGTCTCTGATGCTTTTGCAGGTTTTTATTTAGAGCCTCCGAGTATGATTTTGTGTATTTATGTGTATTTTTTGCCAGTGCTGTTTTAGTCGGTCTGTGTGCGGCTGGAGGTGTGGTGCAAGTGTTAAACTTCTTCTCTTGACTGTCTGTTCCAGTCTTGGGTGGAGACAGCTTAGCTTCCAGTTTGGCTGTATGATTGCAGAGTCTGAGATATAGTGGTGTCCGTTCAGTAAAAGAGATAAAGCAGCTGCTATCTTTGGAAAGTTAGTATTATTGGTTGTAACCAAAAGCTGTTTAAAAGTTATTCTTTCACTGGTTTCATAGCTCAGCTGTATTGTGCTGAGCTACACTGCAGGCTGCACTATGCAAACCTGCAGTCGGGTGCAGGCACTTTGAATGAAGTTTTACTCCTAGCAAGCCTAGCCAGAGCTGTACCCATTAGCAGGCTTTGCTAAAAGTCATTCCTCTTTTTCTAGGACCAAGTTAAGTTACTGTAGAGCATGTCCAGCAGTTAACTGTTTTATTACAAATAAACATTTTTTTGTAATAGTCTTGTAATACACTTCAGAAAAGTCTTATTTCCTCAATTTTATACATTATTGGATTAAGTGGACAGTCAACCAGACTGTCTTCCCTCAGTTGCCAGGCTCATAGATTCATAGATACTTACTAGACTAGCTGCCTTTGTCAACCATTTTAAGCCTTGCCAATTTCACCTTAGTGAGAATCAAATCTGTACCTCTTGAATGAGAGGTAAACACCTTAATCATTATGCCAGCTCCCAACCTCATAACATTCGGTATACTTAGGTAGTATAGCAACTGTCTGATGCTCAAAACAATGAACTATTACTTCCCCATCACAAACTACCAGTGAGAAATGCAAATATTTAACAAAGATGGAGAGGCATCACTCATACACAAAAAAAAAAAAACACAGTTGGAGAGCACAGCACATTTTCACAGCACTCCATACAAATACATGGAAAATTATCAGATACAGAAGCTGTAGATACTAACTGCTCATTCCTCCCTGAACTACATGAAAAGAGACATGGAGGAGCTCTCAGATTATGTAGCCCAGGTGGGTATGACCATAGCCCTGAGCATCATCCTACCATCACCCAGAATGATACCACAGTAAAAGCAGAAAATGATTGATTTCAACAACTGGCTAAGTTTCTGGTGTCATTCTAAGGGGATCCAGTATCTGTCTGCCTGGGATTGGGATAACATGATTGACAGACCTCGATGCTTTGCCAGAGATGGCTTGTATCTCTCTCCCCTGAGCTTCCGAATACTGGCCAAAGCTCTTGCCACCCCTATAGTGCCTTTTTTAGGTGGTGATCCAAAAAACAAATTATCACTGTAACAGCTACAAACAAATGCAATCTGAGGGTCATGCTGCTCAACACTAGAAGTCTAAATCTCAAAATTCACTCACTCGAAGCACTCCTTAAAATGGAGAACATCGACATTTGTGCTGTAACAGAGACCTGGTTCAAGGCAGCAGAAAGCACCCCTGCACTACCGGGCTATCACTCATTTCATACCTTTCGGTCCCAGAACTTGGACAGAAGCTCCAAAGGCGATGGTGTTTTTCATATTCATAAAGGATGCACAAACCTCCAGACTGGTAACCCAACATAACGCATCAGAGATACTTCAGGTGCAGCTAACATTGGGTAAGACAGCGATTCAGGTCGTAGCCTGTTATAGGTCCCCAACCATATCCCAAGACTCACACTCCATGTTCCAAAGCACCCTGGAGAATATTAGGGTCCAACCTAATACTGTCATACTGGGTGACTTCAACTACCCCTCCATTAACTGGGAAAACTACTCATGTAACAATACACTTGCTCAATGTTTCCTGGAATTCATTAATTCCAAAGCCCTGGACCAGCTTGTTCTTACCCCCACTAGAGGTAGCAACATCCTTGACCTGGTCATTACTAACATGGGACTTTTGCTCTACACCAATAGTCAACTCCTCCTTGGTTAGATCTGACCACAAACTAATCACCTTGGAAATCCACATCCCACCCCCACCCCTGCAAAGGTAACCACCATGAACAACTTCTCCAAAGCTAACTTTGGGCTCCTAAAAACAGAGGTGGCTAACCTCATGGCACCCATGCAAATGGAGGATAGTTGCATGACCACCAAATCATACACCAATGCACTGTACGAACACATACACAAATGCATGGATCTCACCATACCCAACAGAATCAAGATGCTAGCCTCCAAAAAAGGAAGCCAATCTGGTGGTCCCCTGCCATAAACAAACTCTACAACAGAAGGAGGAAACTGATGTGGAATAAGCTGAAGTCTCAAGACTGGAAAAACTCCCTTATCAGCCTCAACAAAAAGCTGAGATCCCTCATCAAATCCTCTAAAGCTAGCTATGGAAACAGAATTGCAGCAGATAGTAAAGACAATCACAAGGCCTTCTATAGTTATGTAAAGAATCTCCACAGCAATACCCAGATTTGCTCTGAGCTACTACACAATGGTATCTCCTATACCGAGCCAACAGATATTGCCAATATACTGGCCGACAGATTCAGTGCCAGTTTTACCCCTCCCCCCCCACAAAGGACCAATCATAATACCAGTAGATTTCCAGGCACCCAGTATTACTGCTGCACAGGTTAAAACAGCACTGTCCAAGGCCAAGAATACAGATTCTACGGGACCTGACAATATCCCTGGCTGTGTTCTACATGAACTACAGAGTGAACTGGCACCTCACTTCTGTGCCCTGTTCAACCATAGCCTCACCTCAGGCTCTGTCCCTACCAAATGGCGCACTGCTACAGTCATCCCTCTCCACAAAGGAGGAGCAACTACAGACCCTGGGAACTATTCCTCCATTAGCCTGACAAGTCTAATATGCAAAGCTATGGAACACATCATCATGGACCTAATAAACAAGGATATAGGGAACCTCCAAACTCTGGATCCCACACAGTTTAGTTTTGTGAAGGGTAGATCATGCTTGCTCAACTTGGTTGACTTTTTTGAGTTAGTCACCAGAGCTGTGGATGAAGGCAAGGTGGTTCATACAGCCTACCTTGATCTGGCCAAGGCCTTTGTTACCATTCCCCACTCAGGAATTATAGAAAAACTCACTAAGCTAGGCATCAACCCCTATATCACTAGGCGGGTTGCAAACTGGCTCACAGATAGAACCCACAGTGTGAAAGTAGCTGACTCCGGGTCAGACTGCTGACCAGTCATGAGCGGTGTCCCACAGGGATCAGTCCTGGGTCCTCTCCTGTTTGGTATCTACTTCTCAGAAGTCCAGGCCAACACAAAAGGACTCTGGCTGACAAAGTTCACAGATGATTGCAAGTTGGGAGCCATTATTAGCTCCCCAAGTGATGTTGACATCCTACAGAAAGGCCTCACTGAGACCAACGACTGGTGTCAGAAGCATGGCCTTAAGCTCAATGCCAAAAAATGTGTCAACGTCCCCTGTGGGAAAAACCCAGTTCCCGTGAATTACCACATCGATAATAGTCCACTGAGCACAGAAGGGTTTATAAGAGATCTGGGAAGACAGGTTGACAGCAACCTCTCTTTTAACCACCACATTGCCACTGTGGTCAGAAAGTGATTGTATGTGGCACATCTCATTACTAAGGGTTTTGCATCCAGAAAGAAAGAGGTCATTGTCTCCCTCTACTCTTCCTTCATTAGGCCAGTCATTGAGTACAATGCCCCATTTAGCATGCACCTCACTGGACACCTGTAACAACTGGAGAGGCCGCAAAAGTACCTCACAAAGAGGATCCTAGGCCTTAAACACTTGTCCTATATGGACAGACTCAAAAAACTCCAACTATTCTCTGTCTCATGTCAACTACTTAGAGGCAATCACTGCTTGACTAAAGCCATGTCTGACCCAGCTCTGTTAGAAATGCTACATCTAAAGAAATCCCAGTCTCTCCACACCACATGCTCCAGAGACTTCAACCTCATTACCACAATCAACAGAACGTGCTGGAGGGACAGGTTCATAACCCAGAGACTGTTCATGCTCTGTGATAGACTTCCCATACTTGTCAAACAGAGCATCTCACTGGCCCTCTTCAAGAGATATCTTGATGAGTTGATGGGAAATAGAAAATTCACCCTGGGGATCACTCCAGTGGCTCTACTTGACAGAGGCACTGGAAACTAAGGTCGGGTGGCATGATGCCATGGTAATCCTATGGGCTAGGCTTATAAAGGCTCCAGGGCGATTAGCCTAGCACACACCTATGAACCTATGAACCAAGTTCTAATAAGACTAAATCTTAAGAGTAAATTAAAAAACACAATACATAGTGCCACATCAAAAACAAAAACTCATCAGGAAAAACTCACTCCAAAACAAATATGCTTAAACCTTCTATTAACATAAATGTACTGGTAATTGGTAGCACCATAGTAAGACACACAGGCTCTGCTCTTACAAGGCTAGACAAAAATAGAGTGACAGAGAGTTGTATTATCGGTGACATGATTTTGGATGCCTCAAGGGGACTTAAGTCCCTTAAGACATAAAATAAGACTATAACATGGTGGTGGTTCATGTGGATGTAAATGACCTGGCACACAAAACCCTAAGTGATATGCAGAGAGACATATCTGAGCTCTCAATACATGTCACAATTGCAGGAAAACTCTGGTATCAGGATGAATCCTACTTTCACCAAGAAAAATGCTATTGTATAAGGAAAAGATAGTTAAGTTCAAAAATTAACTCAGTAACTGGAGCTATTCAAGGGGGATCCAGTATATGTCAGCACTGAATAAATTGTTGTACAACCCCAATTGCTTTGCCAACACCTCTTTCCAAAGCTTCTCCGTACTGGCTAAAGTGTTTCTCCCCCATAATGCCTTTTTTAGGCAGAGTCCAGCTAACAGATCTTCCAGCCTTAAAAAAAAATAAATAAATAACAAACAAAATACTTGACAATAGCAATATGGTACTTCTCAATGTTAGGAGTCTAAATAACAAATTACTAGACCTTGAAGCCCATCTCAATTCAAATAAATGACCGGCATCCATATATGAATAGATACAGATATATGGCTGTATAACAGTTCATTGAAAATTCAGTATATCAAAAGGCAGCTGATCAAACACAACTTGTCAATCAGCAGCATATCAAAAACCACAAGACAAAAACACTTGTTTTTTGCAGGGGGGGGGTTGCGCCTCCATACCCCTGCTAATTGCATATATACTAACTCTGAGATTGCACTTCAGTGAAGAGCAAATTTCTCTATCCCCACTATACTGTGATGTCCAGCAGAACAACTGCTGGCATGTTCGATCAGCCGATTTTTCATCAGTTGTGCTGTCAGTTTTCTGCGTTCAACAACTCATCATTTGACAACTTCTCAGTAACCCAGATATAGATGTATATATAAATATATGTGTACATATGTAAGCCTGTCACAGTGTAACACTGCTATATGTACCTCTGAGTGAAAATAATTAAATAATTCCTGGCCAACTGTAAAAAAAGACACATCCAAAGAAAACATAATTAAATAATATAACATACAAATGGAGCAGAAACAGAGAAATACTAAGGTAACAATTCTGCCACCGTCTATTCACCCAAGTGTAGAAGGTATAACAAAGTAAATGATAATGACTCTCCATGCTGACACTGGTATCAGATGCTAACAAAGATTACATTAGGTCATAGCTCACAACGTCTTAGCACAAAAAAATCTGGACAAAGCCAAAATAATGGGGGTAAAACCCCAAAAATAGGGACAAATTTTAATATCGCTCTTATAAACTTAGAAAGTTGCTAGAATAAAACATTTTGTGTTACAATACATTTTCTGAAGGATATGAAGTCTGAAAGTCAAAAGGCAGTCCTTATTTGTTGAATTCAGTCTTCACTGATTTGCCATAAAAATCCAGAAAACTACAATTTTTTTGAACAGACCAAAAATATGAGGAAAAATCTGGAAATTCTATGAAAATCTGGGCAATTGAGAGGTATGCATTGGGTCTGCGTATATAACAAACTGTGGGTTAGACAACTGAGCATGAACCTGCAAAGTAGAACAAGTACACGAGCAGAGATGGCAAACCAGGGTCAGAGGAACTGCTTTAATCCAGTTTTCTATTCTGGATTCACTAATTCACCTAAAGTAAAAGTAATACAGTCCCCAGAGCAACCATAAGTTGTTTAGAAGAAAATCTAAAGCCATGTGGAAATGCTATACAATTGCAGTTAATCAGTGTATCTAGAAGTTTAAATAAATATGGAATCGTAACTGAGCCAGTACTGACAGGGATCCAGAGCTGGTATTTCCTTATGCTACAAAAAGTGGCACACTTAGCCACTCTCCCACACATATAACTGCCAGTCCCAGTATATTAGAAGCAAGACATCCGTTAACAACTGGATTCAAGTTTCATATCTTTCATGGCTGGGTTTCGTGATCTACACCAGAGTGTTAGCATCTGTTCTATCCTATGACCCACAGTGCTAAAGTGATTATCAAAAGCAATCATTCAACTTATACTTTAAAAAGACAAAAGAAATGTATACTTTGCTTTTCAGACTGGTTTTAGTTTATGTACAGATTCCTTTTACGTAATATTAACCTTCTGCAAGGAATTAGCCTCTGAATCAGCACAACATGTCAAGTTTCATTCAGTTAATGAATTAATCAAGTGCAATGAGGCAAACTCACAGTTGCGTTCTTCAATTCACTTTACTGAACTATGTGCCTAATAGCAAAAAGTTATGACTGTCCTTTATTAGTTTAATGGTTTCCATAGTGATATTCTGAAAGTATGGAATAACAGAAAATTCCATCATTTTATTTGACATCTTTGCTTTTTATCTACTATATCACGCAAAGTGTGGAGTATGAATGTGAACAGAAGCATCAAAGGACACACACATGCAAATACATGCAAGCACACACATGCTAGACACACAAACATGTATATAGTAGCATGGTATAAATAGAAGTGTTACCTGAAAAATTATGTAAATATTGTGACCCCCCCTCCTCAGCCACCCGTACTAATGCAAGCAAACTATAAACCTCACCCTGCCACTAACCCCAACAATGCACCTTACTTTAGGAAAACCTTTTCTGCAACACTATCGCAGCTCAGAAAAGTGTGTCTCAATTTAGTGGTAGTGTTTTCATTGAACTTTCACAAAAGGAAACTTTTTTTATTGTTTTACAATCATTTCATAGGATCATAGGATCTTAGGAGATTACTAGGCTATCGACCTCGAGGTAATTTCAAGCCTAGCCATTTCATCTCAACGCACTGCCATAGAAATGTTAGTTAATACCAAAGATTGAATTTAGTAATGACTGCCCATGTCCAGGAGGGTTGTGGGTCCCATCTACTTGTCAAGGTTCCTTTTGAACAGTGTCATAGAGGTGCTCTGCTTCACACGAATGGGTAGCCCATTCCAAAAGATGCGACAGTCGGTGGGAGATAAATCTGTCCTCCAGCATGTCCTGTTTAAGTCGCAGGCCATATTTAGGCCCCTGGAATGGGTGGCCCTAGTTCCATTTGATTTATGGATATGCAGCAAGTTCATTAAGTTTGGGTCGAAGATTGCTCTCTAAGCCAGGCATAAGTCTCCCAAAGAAGTCTATATGATACAGAGTAAAGTGACAGGGACTTTAGTCTGTCTGTGTACAGCACATGCTGGAGTCCCTTGATCTTCTTTATTAGAAACCTCTGAGGTCTCTTTATTTGCTGCAGGTTCTTTTTACAGTACATGTTGAATGGGATGTTATACTCAAGTATGAACCGGATTAGTACTTAGCATAGAGGGGTTATAACCTCTTTTGCTCTTGAGGCAATGCCTTTACTAATCAATTGTGCTACACAGAAAGTCTTCCTTACTAGAGTAGACACATTGTGGTCGAAGATAAGGTCGCAGCCAACTTGTGAACACAAGTCCCTTACCACCTTGTGGGTACTTAGGGTATTGTTGTTGATTTGATAGTGTGAAAGGACGCTGTTTCTGCTGAAGGGAATGACGATGCATTTCTTTGCATTCAGTTTAAGGCCATGACTAAGACATCAGTCGGTCTGTGTAAGACCCTCCTGGAGTATACTGGCATCATTTGCAGATTCAATAATTGCACCTAGTTTAGAGTCATCTGTAAACTTGGTCAGCTACAACCCTTTAGTTTTGACCTGAACTTCTGAGAAGTATTTACAAAACAGTAGGGGGCCCAGCACTGACCCCCATGACACCCCACTGGTAACAGGTCTGTTAGTCAATGTGGAGCCATCCACTTTGATAGTGTGTGTCTGGTTTGTGAGCCATTTAGTAGCTCATCTTACAACAAAGGGGGTTACATTCAGTTTGCTAAGTTTATCGGTAATTCCTGAGTGAAGGATTGTGTCGAAAGCCTTTGCCAAGTCAAGGTATGCTCTATGCACAGATCTGTCCTCATTAATGGACCTGGTTACATTTTTAAAAAAAAATCTGCAAGATTTAGCCAGCAGGATCTGCCCTTGACGAAGCCAAATTGGGTAGGATCCAGGATTTGGAGGTCGCTTATGTCTTTATTTATTAGATCCATAATGAAATATTCCATGGCCTTAAAGATTAGGCTGGTCAGGCTTATGGATCTGTAATTCCCTAGGTCTGTTGCTAGGCCAACCTTATGAAGGGGAATAACTGTTGCTGTTCTCCATTCTGCAGGAACAAAGCCTGTGATTAGACTATGACTAAAAAGGGTACTTAATGGTGATGCTTGTTCATGTTTTAGCCTGTTTAGAATACAGCCTAGGATGCCATCTGGTCCCATAGAAGCTGTGTTTTTTGCCTTCGACAAGGCTTTGATAACCTGTTATTCAGATATGTAGGGTAGGGGGGTTGAGGCAAAGTCTGAGATAGATTTGGAGGGGATAGGTGGGGTGAAATTTTCACCAAACCTAACTACTAGCAGGTTTGCTATCTCTGGGGGTCAGTGTGTGTGATACTGATGGTCACTCATTCTGCACATGCTTCAGTCCTACCTTTTAGGCTACATACATGGCTGTAAAAGATGTTATGGTTATCCTTGGCTGTGCTGGCTAAGTTATGTTTTTCAAAGAGGCCCTTACAGGATTTGACAAGTCATCTTGTTTGTGTGTTGAGGCTGAGGAGGGTGCTTTTCCATTTTGGGGACTCACCTTTGTTTTCATGGACAGCAACCTATTGCATTTATTATAAAGTTTGTTGATGTTGGATGTCCACCATGGCAGCTTGTTTTTACTTGGGGCTCTGGCTTTGAATATTTCTGGTGCAGCCAAGTGATTGTACAGGGCTTTAGTGTAAGCTTCGGTGTAGTTACCACTTCCAGCTGAGGTTGGGGCTCAGAATGCATTTATACATTCACCAAGGAGGGTATAGTTTGCCTTGGTGAAGGTTTTTATTCTGATTTCACCCTTAGTGAGTTATGGCATTAGTATCAGTTCGAAGGTGACTAATCTGTGATCGGATTTAACTAATGAGGTTCCAACAGTTACAGTTGTGCATCCATTCGACATGTTAGTGAGGACTGTTGTCAAGGTATGAACAATTTGTTTCAGGGCATTTGAGTTAACAAAGTCAAGGAACTTTTGCACTAGTGAGATCGGACTAGAGTAGATTTCTCAGTCGATGGTGGGATAATTGAAATTCGCCATAACCAAAGCGTTCGGTAATATTTGAATTGTCTGCAGTTTGGTCAATAGGCTTCATGCACATCATAACCCATGAAGGGGGATCTATAACTGGCTATGACTTGAATGGGGGTCTTACCCATCATAACCTGAACTTGGAGTATTTCCATGGAGTTGTCCAGTCTAACTAGATGGGAGGTGAATTTATCTCTAATATAGATAGAAACACCACCTCCTTTGGTTCTCACACGTTCATTTTACGGTCTGAGGTTGTGGAAGGCATTGTAGCTCCTAGCATTTAGCAACATCAACCGTATTTTGTTTTGACTGGGAAATTTCACATTGGTAAGTTTGTTTTTGAGACTTTGCATAAAAAAAGGCACTATAGGGGTGGCAAGAGCCTTTGCCAGCATACAAAAGCCTCGAGGTGTGATTTGTTGACCATGGCTTCCCAGACTGACAGGAACTGGATCCCCTTTGAATGACACCAAAAATTTATTTATTTATTTTATTTTACATTTATTGACCAGGATAGTCTAACTGGATCTATGTCCATTTTCAACAGAGGCCTGGGGAGAAAAGCTCCAAGATAATAATACACATTGAACATTTAGTAAATGCTAGTTTCAAGCAGATTACAGTCATAAGCAATACCAGCATTTAGCACATAAAGTACTAACTTATTATAAAACACTTTATAAAACACTTTGCAAAAACTAAGCCAATTATTGAAATCAATCATTTTTTGTTTATACTGTGGCATAATTCTAGGTGAGGGTAGTATGCTGCTGAAGGCTAGGGACATACCTGCCTGGGACATGTACTCAGAGAGCTCAGTCATGTCTCTCTTCATATAGTCCAGTAAGATACATCTCAGGTCATTCACTCCAACATGAACTATGACAGAGTCATAATAGTACTTGTTGCTGAAAGACCTGAGTTCATGCGTGATCTGACAAATCCTAGCACCAGACAGGCAGCTGACTGTGACTTTCTTCTTGTCCAACATCATGAGTGGGGGCATCCGTGTGTCTCACTATTGAGTCTGCAATGACTAAAAAATGTGTTTTTTGAGTGTTACACCTGGTAGGTGAGACACTGGTGTTGCTGTGTGTCATGGGTGCTGCGGGAACTGTGTTAGTTGTAGTAGTCTTGTGTTTTGGAGGTCTCTGGTGTCTTGGTAGGTTTTTTCAGAGAACATCCACATGTGATGATTTTTGTGTTGGATGTGTAGTATGTGCAGGTGTAGTGGTGGGTGCATTGAAAACCACTTCCATGTTACTGTTTTGAGTGTGAGAGAGCATGGATTCAAGATTCTTGGTATAGATACATCTCTCTCACTCTGTACTAGAGTGAGTTATTAGTAGAAGGCTGTTGGTGTACATGAGGCGATTGCTACACTACCTCAAGAGACCCAACTCAACAAGGTTGGCAGGAGAAACAAGGTGGTCCAACTGTCCATAATGCCAGGTTGAAGACTGTTGTCACTAGAGGGGCTTTTCAGGATCGATCAAGGAGGAGCTCAGTGGATGGATATTACTGCCTGTTTTTTTTTTTTTTTGGTTGGTAACTTAATTGCTTTCAGCTCACTAGCAGTATTTCCTTGACTGGAAAAGTACTAAGGATGAGGTCTACACTGATGTGCTATAGGTGTAACTAAGGGAAAAACTGTTGAATTAATCTGTCCAGCTATGGTGCACAATTGGGTGGTAGTGAGCAACGCTGCACGATGTGCAAACAAGTGGAAACCTGCTCAAGTGCGGGGCTTAAATACCAGAAGCTAAAAACTTGAAGAAAATTTAAAAAGGTTCAAAAGAGTCAATAACGATGCTTATTCCAAGCCCTAGACCAACCACCAGAGGCCAGATGGGTTCCAATTAACACAATCCTCTCACTAGAGTACAGAAAGGTCCCTTCCAATCCAAGATGGCCTGGAAAAC
The DNA here is from genome assembly GCF_019279795.1 of Protopterus annectens. Taxonomy (NCBI): domain Eukaryota; kingdom Metazoa; phylum Chordata; order Ceratodontiformes; family Protopteridae; genus Protopterus; species Protopterus annectens. The sequence goes on along the minus strand of NC_056744.1, from coordinate 450,911,741 downwards.
ATGCTCAGAACAAACAGCCACTACAAACAGACTCAGATGCAGCAAACCCGTATCTGGACTATTCTACAGCTACTAGCTACCCTAGTTTCAGCAGGAACCATTAGAAAATGTTTAACACAGCAGGAAAAATAACAGTGAGCCACTAATAAAACATTTAAAACAGCAGAAAATCATCAAGGAAACTAAAGAATGTTTTAAACAGGTAACAAATCAGTTATTATAACACTGCTTGGTAAAAAAAACAGAACAAGCAGAACAGATTGCTTTGCAACAGTGAAAAACACCAGCAAATGCTTTACAAACAGTGAAAATAGTAAAAACAGCTTATTGCTTTGATGTTTTGGGTTTCTCAGGAAGTACATTTTTGAAATGTCAGCATCAATTGCTTGCATTTCTGTACTTCTACATTTTGATTCACAAACATATCCTCATATATACATGCAAACTATATATATATATATATATATATATATATATATATATATAGGTTTGGAGACAAAGCCAGAGAGGCAAGATTACGTTAGTTTGGACATGTGCTGAGGAGGGATGCAGAGTATATTGGGAAAAAGATGCTAAGGATGAAGCTGCCAGGTAACAGAAAAAGAGGGAGGCCTAAAATAAGGTTTATAGATGTGGTGAGAGAGGACATGCAGGCAGTTGGTGTGACAGAGCAAGATGCAGAAGACAGGAAGAAATGGAAACAGTTGATCTGCTGTGGCGACCCCTGATAATAAAAAACTTGGCTCTGTTTATAGAATCAAACATTTCCTTACCCCACTTGCTAGAACTGCAATTGCCTGTTCCCATCTATCAACACTTCTCTATGCCTCACTTCTATTCTCCAACTTAAACAAAACAGATCATAATAAACTATCATCCTGCTATAACCACATTGCCAGATTTCTACTGGCACAGCCTACCGGACACACCAGTGTCACAACCTATATCACCTAGGATGGCTTAAACTGCCAAGCCTACTGCAGTTCAACCAGCTAATAGTGGCACATAAAGTCCTTTACCAACCAGAAAATACACCTGCACTAAAAAATATTATCAACCCCTACACCAGCACCCAGCCACTGCGATCCTCCACTAGACTCCTAGTTCAAACATACAAATCCAACTACTCAGCTGGGGACTCTCTGTTTGCCAACTCTGTTGGAAAAACATGCAAAAGACTCTCAGCTGACTTGACCCTAGAACCCTCACTAACTCAATTCAAAAACAAACTCAAGAAATACTTCAAAACTCATTGGTTATGACGTTGTACTAACCCCGACTAGTAACCTTTCTATTTCTTAGGTGCCTTACCTTCAACTACTTCTAACTTTTATTCTACAACTCCATTTCAGGAAGGGTCAATTGTATAACTGCTGCTCAATGTGTCTTAAATCTGAATGTTATGTATATATAACTTTGAAAATAATGTTATGTTTTGTAAAGTGTTTTATAATAAGTTAGTACTATATGTGCTAAATGCTGGTATTGCTTATGACTGTAATCTGCTTGAAACTAGCATTTACTAAATGTTCAATGTGTATTATCTTGGAGCTTTTCTCCCCGGGCCTCTGCTGATGATGGACATATATCCAGTCGGACTATCCCAGTCAACAAATGTAATGAGACAGTCATAAATTAAGTCAAATGTGGTTAAAGTCGACATCTGTTTTGTTGACAGAATTTGGATTTAGTAATCCAACCAAAGTAAAAATACTATACTCCCCTGAATTAGATGGACAAAACATGACTGAAAGTAGGGCAACATCGCTAAAACATCAAGGTGAGATATATGCCATTTTCGTGGTATCGTAGACATTTTAGTTGGAATATATAAGTAACAGGGGTGTGCAGTTCCCCACATGCAGGTCTTTTCCTATTCAAAAACACTATTTTTATCTTGTATTCTCCAAGGTTATTTTTCAGAACATCCTTATTAATGTATCCTTTTTTTTGGCCTTTTTTTGTGGACATTAGTGATGCTGACAGTTGAGTTTTTTGATATTTTTAGTGTAGCCATCTTTCTCACACTCTCTCTCATATATAGATAGATATATATACATATATAGACACACACACACACACACACACACACACACACACACACACACACACACACACACACACACACACACACATATATATATATATTCCACAATGTTTTTACTACGTTTATGCAGGGGTATATATATATATATATATATATATCTATATTGCACTGCATGAGAATTGTATTTACTACTGCTTTTGCTACTTTTCTAAAAAAAAAAAAAAAAAAAAAAAAATCTTCTGCTTTTACTGTACTTGTGTTTCTTCCTACTTTATTTTGCTTTTGCGTCATCTTAAACGTTCTCAATTGTATTTATTACTGCTTGGTGTAACTCATTCTAAGCCTTTTAGTTTAAACACTTGGGCTTCAGACCAGTTGTTTTACATTGAGAGGGTTTGTGGTCTGCACTGTAGTGGCAGAACAGGTAGCTTACATCCTTCTAAGTTGGGAACTGCTGATTGAGGGCTCAGTGTCTGTTATTCTAAAAGTATATTAATTCTGGTTTAAGCACTTGGGCTTTCAGGCCAGTTATTTTACATTAAGAGGGTTTCGTGGTCTGCACTCTTGTGGGAGGAGAGGCTGGACTCTGCCCTTCTGAGCTGGGAATTTCTGGTTGAAGGCTTACAGTGCATGCATATCTGAATTTCTTCTTACTGAAATTGGTACACCTTGTTTGCTGTAGCATAGACTAGATCCAGGCCTGCTGAATCTAGCTTTGTTTGTATAACTTGAGCACTAATCCAGGCATTATTTAAAGTATTCAGTTATATTTATTACTGCTTGGTAGTAACTTGGTTAAAGTGTAGCTATCATTCTAAGTCTTTTGGATTAAGCACTTGGGCTTCAGACCAGTTGTTCTACATTAGGAAGGTTTGTGGCATGCACTGTGGTGGCAGGACAGGTAGCTTTCATCCTTCTAAGTTGGGAACTGCTGATTGAGAGCTCAGTGTCTGTTATTCTTAAAGTGTATTAGCTCTGGTTTAAGCACTTGGGCTTCAGGCCAGTTATTTTACATTAAGAAGGTTTGTGGTCTGCACTCTTGTGGGAGGAGAGGCTGGACTCTGCCCTTCTGAGCTGGGAATTTCTGGTTAAAGGTTTATAATGCCTGAATATTTGAACTGTATCTTACTGAAATTGGTACACCTTGTTTGCTGTAGCATAGACTAGATCCAGGCCTGCTGAATCTAGCTTTGTTTGTATGCTTGTTATTTCCTGGAACGCTAATTCCACCTAAAACGGCTTCTCAGCTTCTGTGGATCCCTAGTGATATCTGCATTGCTTACTGTACTTATTTCCTTGCTTCGCTTGAAAGAAAGTTACTGTTTGTCGTTTTGCATTTAAGTTACCTGTAACACATTGCACTTGTTACCTGGCACTTGCTCACTAAAGCAATTATAAGTCAGCACTAAAAATTAAAAGCACTACACCCTCGCCCCATTGGCCCTTGTTTTCAATTATAAAGGAATTCCCAATATTATTCTAGCATGTCCAAAGGTCAGTTGTCAATCTCCTCTCCGGTCCAGCTGGTGAATATGGGAATCTTGAGGCAATGTTACAACTGCCTCATGTACACAGACAACCCTCTCCTCCTCCCAACAAATTCCAACACATGTGAGAGATGCAACCATATAGCCAAACTGGAGGCTAAGCTCTCTCAACTCAGTACTGGCATAACCAGTCAGGAGGAGAAGGAAACCACACTCACTACAATTCCAGTCTCACATAGACCTACCATGACAGCAAACCAAACACATAATCACACAAAAACATACTGAGGCTCTAAATAAAGATCTGCCTAAGCAGCAGAGACCTCCAAAGCAGACACCCAAGCAACCGCTACCCCAAAACAAAACACGTGCAACACATATCTCACAAAGCCAGTGTGCTGAACAGTCACAGCCCTTAAGGCTAAACAACACACCTGATACACTTGTAATAGGTGACTCTATCGTCAGGCACACTGACGTCCCGCTCACCAGGCTGAACAAGGAGAAGGTCATGGTGAGCAGCCTTTCTGGCACTAGGATCCGCCACATAACACAAGCACTCAGGTCACTCCAAGGCAAGTACAAATATGACTCAGTCATTGTCCATGCTGGTGTGAATGACCTGAGACGTACCTCCCTGGACTACATGAAAAGAGACATAGAGGAGCTCTCTGAGCATGTAGCTCAGGCTGGTATGACCCTGACCTTGAGTAGCATCTTACCCTCACCAAGAATGATGCCACACTATGAAGACAAGATGATCAATTTCAACAATTGGCTTAAGTATTGGTGTCATTCAAAGGGGATCCAATGCCTGTCAGCTTGGGATGATATGCACGACAAGCCACGATGCTTTGCTAGGGACGGCTTGCACCTGTCACCCCTGGGCTTTTGGATATTGGCAAAGGCTCTTGCTACCCCCATAGTGCCTTTTTTAGGCAAAGCTCAAAAGACAAACCCACCTCCATAGGTATCACAAAGGATAAGAAACTAAAAGTAATGCTACTCAATGCTAGAAGTCTAAACCTCAAGATGCACGCACTCGAAACTCTCCTTAGCATGGAGAACATCGATATCTGTGCAGTAACAGAAACCTGGTTCAGGACTCCTGAGAGCACCCCAGCACTACCAGGTTATACCTCATACCATGCTTTTCGGCCCCAAAACTTGGACCGAACCACAAAAGGAGGGGGAGTATTGATATTCATCAAAGATACCCACACCTCCAGGTTGGTGGCAAAGCACGAAGCATCAGAGACTATCCATGTGCAACTAACAGTGGGTAAAACTGCCTTCCAGTTTATAGCCTGCTACAGACCACCCTCCCAAACCCAGGAACCCCACTCGGCCTTCCTGAGAACACTGGAAAATATGAAGGTCTCTCCGAACACCATTATATTGGGTGACTTCAACTACCCAAACATAGATTGGGAGCATTACTCTAGCTCCAACACCCTTGCCCAAAGGTTCCTAGAATTCATAAACTCAAATGCTATGGAACAACTTGTTACCACTCCCACAAGAGGGAAAACATACTGGACCTGATCATCACCAACATGGGGACTCTATGCTCCAGACCAGAAGTGTATCCCTCACTGGTAAGATCAGACCATAAACTGATCTCACTGGATATTCACATCCCGACCCCACCCCTGCCCAGAAAACCACAGTGAAAAACTTCTCTAAAGCAAATTTCACACTCCTCAAAACCGAGGTGAAATCCTTCAAAGCCCCGGGTCTGTGGAAAATACAGCCCAGACCGCAGAATCCTTTATAAATGCATTCTATGAACACCTTCAGGAATGCATGGATCATGCAATCCCAAATAAAACCAAGACCCAATCCTCCAAAGGCAGACGACCTGTCTGGTGGACCCCAGCCATAAACAAACTATACAATAGAAGGAGGAAGCTACTACATGATAGAGCAAAATCCCAAAAGGGAAGGCATCTCTGATCAGTATTAGCAAAAAACTAAGGGCACTCATAAAATCGTCAAAGGCCAGCTTCGACAGAAAAATTGCACAGGACACTAAGGATAATCACAAGGCTTTCTTTAGTTATGTTAAGAACCTGGGTGGGAATTCCCAGATATGCTCAGAATTAGTCCAAAATGACAAAAATACACTGATCCCACAGACATTGCCAACATCCTAGCTGACAGGTTCAGCACAAACTTCTCCCCCCCCTCCCCACCAAAAGAGCAAATATCTATCCCAGCAGAGTGCTGCCCCCCTGACATCTCAGATGCTCAGGTGGGAGCCGCCCTCTCCAAAGCAAAAACACAGCATCAATGGGACCAGACGGTGTCCCAGGCTGCGTCCTACATGAACTCCAAGAAGAGCTAAACCCAAACATAAAACTACTGTTCAATCTCAGCCTTACTACAGGATATGCACCCAAAGAGTGGCATACAGCAACAGTGGTCCCTCTCCACAAAGGTGGTGCCTCAACGGACCCTGGAAACTATCGCCCCATAAGCCTGACTAGCTTGGTCTGCAAAGCTATGGAAAGGATCATCATGGACCTCATAAATAAAGATATTGGGGACCTACAGACACTGGATCCTACCCAGTTTGGCTTTGTTAAGGGCAGATCCTGCCTCTTAAACCTGGTTGACTTCTTTGAAACAGTCACCAAGGCCATTGACGAAGGGAAGGTGGTCCACACAGCCTATCTGGACCTCGCAAAAGCCTTCGATACAATACCCCACTCGGGCATTATAGATAAGCTCACCAGCTTAAATATAAACCCCTATGTCACTAGATGGGTTGCAAACTGGCTCAAGGACAGAACCCACATGGTTAGAATTGCTGGAGCCATGTCAGACTCCAAACCAGTTACAAGTGGCATCCCACAAGGCTCAGTC